>NC_042285.1:21449454-21706954 GCF_901000725.2 Takifugu rubripes | reverse complement strand
AGGAACTTTGATCATTTACCCAGAATTTTTGACAAACACTGTGCGTTCCCACTGAAATTAGCCAGGGTAAAAGTAAGGTTCTCCCAACTTCCTCTGGAAAAAGTAGCTCTTTTGAACAACAACATTTCCAGGAATTTTAAAATATCCTTAAAAATTCCTGGAAATGTTGGTGGAAAGGGGCTCCTTTGAATTTTCATCACTGTATTTCACTCGAGGTGCGTCAATCGAGATTATTCCATTTGTTTGTGTGGTAAGTTTCTGCGTCCACTCCCTCAGAATATGATCTCCCTCAGTGCTGTATGTAATGTTTTCGTCTCCTCTCAGTCTCTCGCTCCTCTTCTTCACAAAATCGGAGGATTAACTGTATGTGTGTTTCCTATCCAGTGCCCCTTCCCCCTCGCTGTCAATGTGCTGCTGGGTAAAATGTACTCGATGTTACTTTGCTGTGTCTGCATCTCACTCCTGCTTTTTCTTCTTCTCCTTCTGACCTAAACGAAGGGTTTCAATCTAAACACAGGCAGAGTGAGTTTAACCATGTTTAAGAGTCAGGGGACAGAGGTCAACATTTCTGAACAGTTCTGAGCCACGTAGACAGAAATTATTTACAACAGTCTTAAAAGACTGAATAAATTTGGACATGGAGGTGGGTAATGTATACCAAAATAAGCCTACCTTAAACCTACGGTTTAGGTATAAGCTAGCTAAGATATATCTCCGTCTTGGCTTCAGGCTTCAGAAAAGTTGGTGAAAGTTTTGCCCAAGTTTGATAACATGTTTTTAAAAATTAGACCCCAAATTCAACATTTACAGTGTAAAATAAAGAGCGGACCCAAAACAGAACCATGGGGAACCCCGCAGGAAATGGGGGCTGTTAATAGTTAGCACCAAGTTAGAAAACTGCAACAGAGGGCAACTTTCCCCCCAATCATGACAACTATGACCACAAAACGGTAACTGATCCATGTTGTGTTGGTGCACAGAAGCTCCCCCAACACTGGTGCCGAACAGCTCAGCTGTAGTCTCACAGACACCACGAGCACAACATTTGAACATGTCAGATAAGCCCAAGCCTTCTCCCACTTCATTCCTCACCTCCGCCCCTGCAGGTTCTCATCCCCAATGTTAAGATGGACTATAGCCATGTTAAATCTAGGTGTGGGTCCTTGGACAGGAGAGGCTACTCGGCAGGAGGTGGAAACGTGAGTCTCGTGCTGCAAGTCCATTGTCCTAATGTCAGTGGTTGCTGTGTCTCTGTCCTCTGTTATGTCACCGTTTTTCTGTTTTTCATCCAGCTTTAGCTTCACAGTTTACGTTCTTGACACGTTGGGTTGTGTCCCCGTGTGGGGATTTGATATAAGAGCCTGATTGTCTCCTCCTCCAGGATTATTTTGATGCAGTTTTGCATCTTTCCTTTTCAGGATTGACAAATTCTGCCCCTCCGTCTGGTGATTGGGTGACTCACTGCGCTCCACCAGTTGAGCTTTATTACAGGGCCTGTCGCTGGTAATCCAGCAGACTCTGCTAATTTCCCTGCCAGGATTATGAGCATTCCGCTCTGTCCATTCTGTGACGTTTAATTAATTTCTACACTGACTGGCGGAGCACAATTTGAAAATCGAGAAAGTGAATCACAGAAATTAATTGTGAGTTTTACGTTTATTTCATGAGACTTAAAGGATTAAAAATGGCGGAGGTGGTGGTGGTGGTGGTGGGGGGGGGTATTAAATTAGCACAAGAGGCAGCGCGACATACTGCATGGAGCTCTTCCATCTTAGGTGATAAGTTGTGGGTACAGTGTGTACTGTGAAAACTAGTTTAGCATATTTGGCGTGTGCTGCTCAGGTGTGAGTAAAAGTGAGACTTTATTAAGATTGTGCAGCAAAAAATAATATTGGGAAAAAAAATTATAGATTTCTGCTCAAATAGATAAATCAGTTATTGGGAAGCTGCTTTAACAATTTCATCGTTAGCACGTTTGGATAATGAAGTGATGCTATAATTCTCATAGATAAATACATCCAACCAAGATCTCTTGAACATAATGAATTTAGTGAAGCTGTTCTAACGGCGGCGTTGCCGGAGAGACGAGCGACGGGCAGCCTCATGTTCTCCCACGCTGACACAAACCACCGCGTCTCTGTCTTTAAACACTCGTGTGTCTTTTATTTGCATGTGTCCTCGTAGGCGATCAGGTTAAGTGTGTTGCTCTCATGTTCCTCATGACCTGCTTCTTGGATTACACACATCTAAGTAACACTGGTTATATACACGCTAGTTAAAGGTCAATGGTTGACTTGGGACGTCTCACCACCTGCATGTCCCAGTGATCAGTCTCATAATGATTTGTCTTTTCTCTTTGTGTTGTGTTTTAGAACTCACTTCCAGTAGATCTCTCTCATTTCTGTGAATTATTCTGTATCTTTCTGTTCCCCAGGGTGTGTCATATAGATGTGAATTATTGTCTCCTCCCTATGGACAATTTCCTCTGTGCATTTTAAATCACAACCTGTCATTCGTATATGCACGTTGCCATGGTTTTAGGGGTTTTCTGAATCTGCCATGGCACGGAACAGTTTACTGTCATCAATAAGCATCTGGATTTGTGTTAAACTGAGGGAAACAGCCCTTGTTTTGTCTTGTTTTTGATTCATTCCGATGCCTTTGTTTACTTTTTCCCCATTTCCAGGTGCAAATACAGAACAAGAAGATTGACCTGAGCCATGTGACCTCCAAATGCGGCTCTCTAGACAACATCCATCATCGGCCAGGTAACAAAAAGCAAACATGACATTGGTTTGATGCCTCAAGTCTGTGACCTTCACAGTCCAAGTCGACAAACATGAGCCTGAGTCAGCTGAGTCACTGTTACCCGGGTTCAAGAGTTCAGTCGTGCACATTTTCAATGCTACACATCACATTTCCTTTGCTAGTTTGCTAGCTCCTAAAACCCGTCTTCCCTTCAGGGGCTAATATTAACTTAGCGAGGCAACAGATTGAAAATTTGGCTGTAAAATGTGTGAGAGAAAACGGAACAATACAGGCTGTATCTCTAGACACGGATACGATGGAGACACAACGCAGTCTAAAACGTGAAATAAAAATATACGCATGCGTGCGGCAATAATGAGGACGCGGCCCCAAACCGGTACCACTCAAACAAAACAATGAAAGTGACTCAAGCACTCGGTCTAATGAAGACGGGTAACTGATCTGTCAGAGGCGTTTGCATTTGGACTGACAGCTCATGGATCTGTCTGCAGGCGCCGGAGTGTGGGAGGTGTTGGGATTTTTGGCTTCCTCGCTCATGAAGCTGTGATTGGGTATCGGCCGGGGAGGGACACGCATGAGATATTAACTTTTTCTATTAATACAGACTCTCAGAGAGGATTCGCTTTCTCAGTTTTGATTTATTTTATTATTTTTTCGACTAAGCAGCTTTGAGAAGGAGTTTTCAAAGGGAGGACTGATGATATTACTGAATATGAGGGTTTATCAGGTGCAGGGACTTATATAGTACAATAACTCCTATTCAGGGGTTCCTCTGCATGGAAATTAAGGCAGCTGTTGTCAAACAGACAGGATTTAAACAAATCCACAGTCAGCATTTGGGATCTTGTTGTGGCACAAATTTGTGAAGGACTGCAGCTGTAGTTTTGTCACAATCTCTCCTATTAAAAGGGATAATTCAGGACCAGAGAGAAGCGAGTGTTAATTAGCAAATGATTGATTTTTTCACTTTAGGTGGACTGGTTAGATGATGTTTTATGTGAAGCCCCCCTCACACAAACAGACACACACTCGCGCGCGCACACATTGTTGTGATGTCCTGCAGCTCCCCCTACCGGCCACTTTCTGACTATTTGATGACAACGCTGACCTTGAGTTTTTTGTCCAAGTCACAAAAGGATTTTAATAAAGTTCCATCAGTCCCTCTTCCATCTGTAGCTGCTCGCTCACATCACACAAACACGAGTAAACATGGCTGATGCATGGTCAACAGAGTGTGTGTGTTTCCTGGAAGCAACATCCGCACACCTCTGTTGGAGCTGAGAAGCTGCAGGCGAGTCGTGCACGTGCGGTTCCAGATATATCTGCAGCGGGTGCAGCCCAAGAGTGTGAACGAGTTCTTGCTTGACTGGCAGAGCCCCGCTGCTCGTCAAGCAGATGCCAGGAGAGGAGGTCATGAGGGCTAACGGGCTGCTGTCGTGATGATGTTTAACAAGCAGGATGCTGCTTTGGCTCAACGGACCTCAAACATGCTGGACGTTCCTCTTTCTGAGTGCGCGTCCGCTGACTTCCTGCCTCGAAAGCTTCTGTGCAGTTTTCACGCCTCTCTTCTGTTCTCAGGGGGCGGTAACGTGCGCATAGAGACTGTGAAATTGGACTTCAGAGACAAAGCCCAAGCAAAGGTGGGTTCCCTGTAAAATGCTCACCACACTCCCGGTGGAGGCCACATCATGGTGAGTGAATAGGACCAATAGAACGGTAGTTTAAGGCGCTCCGGACTTTGGATCCTGAGACTTTGCTTTGGTTCTCTTGCCAACTCAAAGCCTCAGCAGTCCTACTCCACATCAGGAACTCCTCTACAGCTCTCAGAATTTTTACTTCACACGAAACGACCTAAAAAAGCCCTCAGGGGGCTAAATCCGCCCCGACTGCAGGGCAGTTCTGAGATCCCAAAGTAGGCACCACTAGAGACTTTAGTGCACGTTGGTTAGCTGAGCATGTCATACAAACTGCCACCTTTAAAGGCTGATGAATCCTGCAGTTTATTATTAATTACTATTGTTCCTGTTATTATTGTATGTCCACATGGATCAAAGGTTTTTGATGCTTGAGTAGATCCAGCTCCCATCATTCCTACGCTACGTAGAGCTCCTAACGCAGCTGCTTCCTGTAACCAAAGATGTTTCAATGTAGAGTTTAGAGAATAGCATGTTATTTTTTTCATGGTGAAGAGAATACCGGGGGGGGGGGAATCATCCATACGTCCGTTACTGTATCTACAAAATAAAGACGAGGTTTTGGAAGCTCCTCACAATTTCTGAGGTTTTTTTCCCCCCAATAAATCCTCCAAACTATTGCCTTTGTCTTATTTTATTCAGAATTCTGAGATGATAATGTGGAGGCTTTCTCTAACGGGTCGGCAGTGTTGACCTTAAAGCTGCGGCCGTCTCTGATCTACTTCTCCCTGTCCGTCAGATCGAGACCCACCGGCTGACCTTCCGTGACCAAGCAAAAGCCCAAGTGGACCATGGCGCGGAAATCGTCGTCCAGTCTCCGGGTCTGTCCGGGCTGGTCTCCCCTCAGCACCAGCGGGACAGCCACCTATCGTCCTCCGGGAGCCTCAACATGGTGGAGTCGCCGCAGTTGGTGACCTTAGCTGAGGACGTGTCGGCAGCGCTGGCCAAGCAGGGCTTGTGAGCGAGCGAGGGCTGGAACCGCGGGTTCCTGCTCCTCGGCTCCGGACATCCTCCCCCCAAAACCCCTCCAGACTTTTCCCGACACCGAACTCCAGCTATTCCGTGACCTTTAAACACCTCCGGTTCGTGATCTCCTAACTCTTAGAGACTGGAATTAGAAGTAATTTGAAATCCAGATGTTCGCTGTTTCCAATTGGTTTTCTCGGCCTCTCTTTCTGTTGAATGATGTCGCATAGAATAGTTGAGTTTTTGCACTGGTCTTAGACAAAAGTAGTTTCTACCAAATAGGGACCAGGTCATAGCTTGAGTGGTCTGGGATCAGTGTTTTTAAGACGCTAGCCTTTTTTTTTTTCTACTTTAATTGCTAAGTAACATGGCCAAAACCAGCACGCGTTCTCCTCGCTCAGTAAACGTGCATGGACGCCAAACCCCTGAACTAAACCAAGCATCTTTGCTGCAAGCCATCCTTGTCATCTATATAATATATCTAGCAAATATATATAGAAATACATATAAATACAAGGTGTTTGTCATCTACATGTCCTTCAAAATAAAAGGAAGTGAAAATATGGCTTAAAAAAAAAACTACTCCTGTAAAATGTCATTCCTGCAAGGACTAGGTCATGTTATGACAAGCATGTATCGATTCCAATATGAAAAAAAAGGCTATTTTGTAATCTTAAAATGGATTTTACTAAGTTATTTCCTCGATTATTGGGTTTAAAAAAAAAAGGAAAAAAATCAACGAGTTCATGTTTTGTAGTTGCTAGTTGTTTACAGTGTAATGCTTGGTGACAATGTCAGACAGCCGAATCGGTGTTGCTAAAGGAATGCGAGCGTCATTTTGAGGCTCTGGAGCTCATCCTCGTCTTTACAGCTGCACACACTCAGATAACAGGAACCAAACGGGTCCCCTCCTTGTGCCGGGCCGGGCCGGGCCGGGCCGACGTCGGCTCGTGTTGCTGAGGGAACCACCGAGGGAGGGGGGGTCCAAACGCGCAGCCTTACATTTATGGACGACGCAGCTGCTGAAATTCCTCTGTGTGTGTGTGCGTGTGTGTGTATGTGTGTGTGCGCGTTTGGTACAGACCCTGCTGTTTTTTGCGACGTACGCTACCTGGATGTTTTTCTTGCAATATATGGGAGAAGAAAGTAGGACAAATATTTTGAAAAAAGAAAAGAAAAAATAGACAAATGAAGAAAAAACCAATGATCAGAATAGCTCGGATCATGTTACATCTGTTAGGAATAAAATGTTTGAGTGATCCTAGTTTTTTTTTTTTTAATTCTTCTTTTTCAGGCACTGTTTGTGGTATATCCTGCCTCCCGGCTTTTTACTGCCCTCACTTGCAAATGTTTGTTGGCTTTTGTGTTTCTTCCGCAGCCCCCTCATCTGCGTGTGCCGCCTCCCGCTCTCCCCTAAGACAACTGTAAATGTATTTCAAAGGTCAAGTGGATGTACGCAGTTTTTCTCTTGCTGATATGACACCAATTACAATAATTAACGACAATAAAAAGGGCAAAACGTGACGAGGGCGTCGTGTCTTCTATCAGATCATTTAACTTTGGGTTGGAATTTTAACTTGAAGCTACATGTACCAGCCAATACACTAGCTAGTTTATTTCAGTGAGCGTAGCTTCATTTAAAAGCAGAAAAATGCTGCCTACTTGTGCTTCTGATTTATTTACTTGTTTTTTAAGCTTTTTAAGGTCTCTATTGCTAAGCAGAATAATGCAATTGACAGTAATATTAATTATATTACTAACATTTTGTGCATTTTTTTTATATAAACCTGATATTAAATTAGCTTTAGCTTCAAATTTTGCTTTAAAAGGGTTTCAGAAGGACATCTCCACAATATTTGTTCTCTTAAACACTAATCTGTCTGTGGAGTGAGCAAATAGAAAAAGGGAAATGAAACTTTGTGAAAAGTTTATTGTGAAATGAAAGAGGGTACAATAAGTTAAGACCTAGGGATGGAGCGGATTCATGTTGATGAGCCAGTCCTGGTCAAAACCAGTCACTTCACAGAGAGATTGGAGGAGAAAAAAAGGGTTTGGACGGGAGAGGATGCTCGTCTTTGTGCCATGTGATTGAGGAGAATATCACTGTTCCACTGGAAAAACCAGTGATGATTAAAAAAATGAGAGATGAACAAAAAAAAAGCCAATGAGAATGGGGGCCGATTCCAGAAGTGCTGGAGGGAGGCAGAAAAACAAAACAGCACCATTTGGACCAAAAAAAAAAAAAAAGAACAAAATCAAAAGGATTCAGAAATTGACATCGCATAGTCCTTTTTTGTTCCCCTGCTTCCTCGGGTGGTACAGGAAACAGTGAGTGGATGTCGCGACACCATGGAGTCTGCACGTGTACGATGGTCGGCGGTGACGGCGTCCTTACACAGACATGATGTGCTTGACAAAGGCTGCAGCAGGACGACAGGAAAGAGCGGAGGGGACAAACCAGTGAGGACGAGAGGGTTCCATCTGAAGCAGGAAACTCTGAGAGTGCTGGCTTACCCTCATAGTTGACACAGCCGTTCTCATCCTCCTGTCCGGCCATGAGAGCGTCGATCTCAGCCTCATTCATCTTCTCTCCTGCAGGGGGAGCCAGAGGACGCGGTTTTACTGACCCGCAGAAACGAGCGCGCAGGCGGACGCGCTATCGCCTGGACTCACCCAGTGTTGACAGCACAATGCGCAGCTCAGCGCCCATCACTGTGCCGTTGCCCTCTTTGTCGAAGACACGCAGACCCTCAACGTAGTCTTCAAAGCCAGCCTTGTTTGGGCTGTTGATGATGGTCTGGAGCATGGGCAGAAAGCCCTCAAACTCGACTCTTTTGTTGGCCATGTCTGCAGAAAACACACCCCCACACACATTAAGCATCTCTGGAAAGATATCGTGGAAAAAAGTGTTTTAAAGGGAATCTATAGACCCCGAAGATGCTATCGAACCAGCACTGGCTCAAAATCTGCAATATATACTGGAATCATGCATCCATTGCATGTCTCTGAACTGTGAAAAGTGGCTGAACTGATGGCACGACCACCATGGCCTTCAAGAAGACGTCAGTTTGATTCAGCCACTCGTTACTAGACTGACCCACTAGCTCAGAGTAGAAGGAAATGAACAGAAGTTGTGTTCCAGTCTGAAACTGTCTGTTATTGTCTGAATATTTGCACCTATCAGAAGATATCAAACCTCTTCCCATTGAACTCCGTCCCCAGCTAAGCTGTCAGGATGAACACGGGTGCAGCTTACCCTCAGTGTTGGGGTTTCCCAGCATTTTGGTCACCTCCTTGTTGGTGGGGTTCTGGCCCAGAGCGCGCATGATGTCGGCGATCTGGTTGTAAGCCACCTTGTTGTCTCCCACTCTGTCGAAGAGTCCGAAAGCCTCCCTGTAGTCTGCAAAGGACACATTGCCTGAATGAAGCCCATTTCTGCCTGTAAACCTCATGATTTTAAACGTTTTGTACAATGTAGTAGAGTAGCTGCAAGTGTTTGTGGGGGGGGGTCTGTCCCCTGACTGGCAGGGGCATTATGTCACTACAGGGCAGGTTGTGGTATTTTGGGGGTGAATTGGCTGTCGAGCTCCGTCACCCGTCACACTATTTCCATCTCAGCTGTCTCCCCTTTCTCCCCCTGCTCTCATCAAGGCCACCAACTCTTTTAAAAGACCACCTTGGAATTGATAAACATAGCTGAGAATATGAGCCCCCTCCTTTAAAAGGCAAGGCCCTCTGTGGGCGAGCTGAGCAAAAGTAGGGAACGCTGACTGCGGGTGGAACGGGCAGCCAGTCAGACGACAGATCAGGCCCACTGCTCCCAGCCGGAAGGGCACAAACCTCCTCTGAAACCTCCGGTCAACCATCAGGTGTGCTTTTAACAATCCCCGAAACCAACGAGTTAAAAATGCAGCTGTTTAATGACAGTTTCTCCAATGGGCTCGTGCTGTGGCGCTCCTGGATAAAGCCCGACTCGGGCACAGCGAATGCACCTTTATTTGCTCACAACCTGGTTGTGTTTGGGTTGAAAGTGGGCAGATCAGGCACTGATCCCGCTCGCAAACTCAGCTACTTGCAAATAGTTGCATTGGGATTTTTAACAATTTTTTTTTTAAGAAAAAGGCAAAAGCGACGACATTGTTTGTGGTCGCACAGTTTACTTGGAATCAACCACTCGCACGCTCTGCAGCCATGATCGGGTTTCAAGACATCTGTTATTCTCAATGAATGTCAACACACAGAAATAACCATCTGCTCTCTGAGCCACTGAGCTAATCTCAAACGTTGGAGTCTTGGATGTGACTGATCGGACCGTCTTTATTATTCTCTTTCGGATTTCACACACAGCAGGAAAAGTTGCCGCCAGAAATGGGATTCTGCCTGAATCGGTTTAGCTTGACTGGAACAAACGATGTGTGACGCCATTAGGCTGATGAAGGTAGACTCATTCCCGAAAATGTCAAATCGGATGTACGTAAGAGGCATGATTTGTGACTTTAGGAATAGTCTGGAAGCTTTGCCGCGTCATATCTTTATAATGAATCCGTGCATCTACTCTGGGGGTGAATTTTCCAGTGAAGGAGACACATGAGCGCTGCAGCCCTGGATGCATTCCAGATGAAATGTTGTCTCTACATGACTGTCCTCAATGATCCCTGGATAAATAGCAATTTCTGGAATTGGAGTGTTGAACTGGGAATACTCACCTTCAATCTGATCTGGGGAGAACTCGATCTGGAAGCCAAACAAAGCATCGCGTTAATTAACCAGCACCCAACTTCATCACAGACATCAGAATAAGCAGGCATTTATGACTAAATCTCCACTAACTGATGGGACTGAATTGGCATTAAACAATTCTCTGCCAAAATTAGCTTCACACGGTGGCACTCGATCTGCGGGAGGTCCATCTTTGGCTACATTAACATGTCCACATTTGGTTTCACTCTGCATCACAATTGCGCGTCGGTTGCCGCCTCGTCGGTCCAATCCAGCGAGCCGGGGGCGTGGCTTAAAGTCCCGGTGAGCTCTCCATGGTTCTGGTCTACCTGGTCTACCCCGGGCCACTTTGTAACTCTGAGCATGCTTTCTCAAACTTTAACCGGGTTTAGACTTCGACTTCACAACTTGTTGACGGACAGGTGCGTCCATGCGCCAAACCAATGCGCAGCAGCCCAGATATGACCTGAGCGCGGGTTCAGACACGCGCAGTGTCAATTCAAATGCATCAAATAAAAATAATAAACCATCTTGTATTTTTTCTGGGCTTCCCCTTAAAAGCCCCTGCAGTTGCTAAAGTTTAACACCCCCCCCTCAGCCCTCCATTAGAAGCTATTATCACATTTCATGCTCCAAAGGTACCTTGACGGCGGACAGGTCGACTGCGGCAGGCTTCGGGGCAGGGGCGGGCTCGGGCGCTGGAGCAGGTGCAGGCGCAGCTTCGGCCTTCTTGGCAGGAGCCTCCTTCTTGACAGGAGCCTTTGGGTCCTTCTTGGGTGCCATTTCAGATTAACTGCTGAAGTACTTTGTCCCTGATGTACAGGCAATTCCGGAGACAACACAAGGAGTGCAGCACTGAGTGGAGGGGACTCGGAGCAAGAGATCGCCGCCTGGGCGTTTATATATGAGGCTATTTTCCCTCTTGACCCCCGTCAAGGCTCTGCCCGTGTGTGGATTGGAGAACGCATGGGAGAGGGTGTGTACGCGCGTGGAGGAGTCCTCTCTAAACATGGAATACGGATCTGCTACACGGGGGGTGTTTATTTATGTCATATACATTCAAATCAAAAACGCAAACATTGTAAACGCCGCGGAAGGTTACCTGAGGCCACGCGCAGTTTCCTGTTTCGGAACGGTTCCGCTTTTACGCACGGCGCTGCGCATCATTACGCACAATGTGGACTGAAATAATTGACCGATAATTGGGATTTTTAAAGTGTCTCCGCTCGGTTTATCAATCTGGTGTAATAAACCTTCCCCAATTATTTAAGATATACAAATAAACACATAAAATATCACCGCTTTAAACCGAGACCATCTGCCGCTGCCAGATAGATGCTAATGGTTATCCCAAAATGTCATCACACACTTTTAGGTTTCTCACCACCGTCATTAGACATATTTTCACCACAACATCACTAATGTGAGAGTAACTCATCCCACTGCTCCCATTTGTGGCGAGGCTGTGTACCCAAGCATTAGACTGCTGGAGCCTGTTTGAAAGATCACACCATGCCCAGAGTTTGCAGAGTTTTAGGGTCCATTTTGGGGTGCAAGGTTATGTAATAATGCGGCTGTGGAGGTTCATTTGGAAGCAGTGTGTGGAAAAGCAACTGATGTCCATCAAAAGGGAACATGCCAAAGCAGCATGCTCTATATGGACAGGTGGTGGAAGTTGTGTCTTTCAGATCTAATAATGAGCTGCTGTTTATTTGTAGTCACTGACAACTGACATTGTGTGTGGAGAAGAGCAGCACCTGTGTCCTGTTCAGGGCTTTCGTGCAGGAGGGGTGAACAGTCGCCCTTTAGGATGTGACGTAAAAGTACACGGCGATGGAGATATAATGGAGCTTTCAGCTGCCGATGCCAGTAACCCAGACGAGGCTAAGGTGAGTGTCAATTCTGTCTCCTTAATTCTCATCTAAATCTGTCCCCCAGTGCAAGCACACCCCTCCCCCCCACCACCCACCATGACTAGGCCTTGTGATGAAGGAAGCGCATAGATGACTCCCCTCTGTGGCCCCTCCCACCATCCCCACACTTGCTTTCCCTGACCCCCATCTCCACGAAAGCAAGCCACAGAAAGCCTCGGCCTCTCAGCTGTCATCGGGGCTCACTGGAGGCACCTCAGCGCACCTTCTGTGAGTCTGCCTTCCCTCATCCCCCTATAGAAACACTGCCCCTGTCCTTGCACCTGTGCCACAGTCCAATCCGAGCTCCACTATAGAATGTTAATAGCTTCAGCAGCCTGACATTGCAGATTTATTTCAAATATATAGCGGATCGGGTTGAGGAAACATTTTCCTGTGATTAAATGTGCACTACACTTTGCGAGTGAAGCATCATGACTGACTGCTTTCCAACCAAAAAGGGGACCTTGTGTCGTAGAAGACCCAAGAAATAAGTTTGTTAATCTGTTGAAGTGCTGCGAGGATATACTATCGTGTTCCTAATGAGAAGCAATCTTCCGGCTAAACACTTTACCTAATGTGTGGCCTGCTCCTTTGGGAAGAACCATACTGGTGGCGTGAGGTCAGTTCTGCTAAAGGGGGTGTATGAGCGGGGGTTGGGGTGTCAACTGTGCAGAGAAGAGGGCCAGAAAAAGCTGTGTTTTTGATAGTTTCCTGGTTCTGGAAATGATGTTCTAGAGTTGCATGTAGTGCACCCAACAGTTAACCCTATAAAGCCTGACACATCAAAAAATAGCCAGAAAATTCTAATTTTTTGGAAATGAGATGTTTATTGAACCTTTTAACAAAATCCCAATTTTTTTTTGATTTTGTTTATGACATTTTTTTTGTATCAAATATGATACATTAGGCGATTTTGGCAACTTTTAGCTCACGACTATGTTAACTTTAGACACAAAAACAAAGTTTGCCCATAACATTTTGACAATATAGAACATGAACAACAACATTTTTCTCTTTGGTTTTTTTGCATAGCACTTTTTAGCACAAGAGGCACACTGCAGCCTCTTTTACGGGGTGGTCTTGGAGTAGTTTCTGGAGAGGACAGCCACACTTGATTTTGGTTTAGAAAAAAGAGACGTCTCAGAATCTCGCGTATCAAATATGATACAAACGGCTTTAAAGGGTTAATAGCATTACAATGAGAAGACAAGGCTACGTGTTCATGTTGAATTCCACTAAATTAAACTTTTGGTGCACATAAAACTAACTGACTGATTTACCTGGGAGACAACGCAGGTAAAGACATGTTTTCCAGTAATCAGGGGGAAAATATTAAGGCTTCTCCCAGCACACCTGTTGTTGTGACCACACCTTCGACTGACGGCACGGAGCAGAAGGAGCCACAGGCGTCTGAGAGGGAGCTGACAAGCTCACTTTACGGTACAAAGGAATCAGAGCTGCAGTCTGCACAACCAGAATAGCGCAGGGCTTTGTTTTCCCCGCGTTGCCCTGAACCGTTGCCATACAGTCGTGCTGCGATGCTGCTGCATCAGAAGGATCTGTTGCGGTTCATCTTCTAGGCTTTTGGGCACAGTTGGGATTCCCGTGGAAGATGTCAAATCATTTCACAAAAAATCTAACTGGAAAGAAGTGCTGGACTCCCCAACTGCTCCAGAGGCCATCTGGATGAGGGAGGAAGGTTGCATTGCACCGGTATTGTGTACAAACTGAGCACCTCCGCCATGTTGGAGCACACATACAGTACTTGCATCGAGTACGCCTGATTAAACAGCGTGTAACACATCAGTAAATGGATCAATTGTTAATTTGAAACTCCTGACTGGGGCGGACAAAGGAAGTATTAACACCTCATATTCATTTTTCAAGGTTTGACATGTCCCCTTTCAAGCCCAGACAATGTTGGGCTATTAATAACCCAGTTGGGCCACTGACTGACAATGGCCAGAGCCACTAGCATTTTTCACTACACCTGCGTTCCTTCTTTAGTGAAACACATCTTCCTGTTGTTCAGATCGACCCCCTGACGGCTTTATTGGAAACTCAGTGGCAGTGATGTGCACCCCCACGTGGGCAGATTTCCATGTGGAAAACCAATCTGAATCCAGGCTCAGTCTCCTTACGCATCTGTTTCAAGTCATTTTCCCCATCATTAAACATTAGCAAATGTAAACACTCTGTAGTGAAATAAAGTGGCTGCTATTAGCATGCTATGCTATCCATCCAGCCTTCTTCTACTACTTTATCCCTTAAAGGCGTCTGTGGGGTCGCCGTGGTCATCTCAGCTGGCTTCAGGTGAGAGCCGTTTCATATCTGCTGTATAGTTGTACTTTTATTCTGTGTCACCTCCTCAAATTTTTGTTGCTTTGCTTCTGGACTGAGACCGTTGATGGTGTCGCCTCCAGGCTTTGCAGGCTTTAACTGGTTCTCCCCAGGAATGACCATACTCTGCTGGCCTCTGTGTCTTTGTAGTTATCTTTATAATTCAGATGTGCTGTACAGTATTTCTGTCTGTAAAAGTTGACATAGGCACCCCCCCATGTGCATTTAAAAGATCCCACTCCAAGATTCCATAGAGGGCGGATGTCCCCAGATTACCAGCCCTTCGTTCCGCTGAGGCCTCTGGAAGCAAACGAGAGAGAAAGCACCGATGGATTTCCTTTGCCATGAGGCACGTAGCAAAGGTCACCCAGTCAGGCATCTGTGATGACTAGAGAGTAGATTTTGGAATCTAGATCTGCCCCCTCCACCTCCCCTACCCCCTCTACCTCTTCCTTTTAGTGCTTCTTTCCCTCCTCTCCTACCATGCCAAAAGGAATGGGGCTGTAACTGAGCCCGCGGCCACAGATGGGGCCTATTTATAGTCCCAACAGGGAGGTGTGAAGTTTCTTGGGATTTCTAAGCGCAGGGGCCATGGCTCCTTAAGGGGGCTGATGCAGCCTCAGCGGCCCGCCTGCTCTCTGTCCCTGTGTTGCTCTCTCAAAAGCCCTGACTGACCATGCAGGAATTAGAGGGGGACAGGCTAAACAAAGCTACTCTCTGACCTTTTCCACTGGGGACATCCCCTCCCTGCAGAAGGAGGGGACACAACACTCTTCTCTTGGCTCCAAGTGTTCACTTTTTCGCTCTCCAAATGTAGAGAACAAGCCCACTTTCTTGTGATGTCATCAACAAAAGCAGAAACACTACAAATCACATAAAAGAAAATCTACCATATAAGTGAAAGGATTCTCCTGCCCATCACTTGCCGGTGCAATAAAGATGAAACTCTGAGCTTTAAATTCATTAATCATCTCATCTGTTCCCCCAGAGTCTTTCGGGGATTAAATGCGGAGCTCCTCATTAATCTGCACCGTCACTCTCACTTTAGTCTTCTGAGACACGTACACGCGTCCTGTGTGTTTCTTTACTTCTGTGCTGTGGAGGTTTTTTACTGCTCTCATCTGTGGAAGGACAATTGAGTCCTGTCCTCATGGGGCCGAGCCTGGTTGGAAACCTGACAAAGTAAATGGCGAGAGGAGCCTGCCTGTCTGTTCACGTCCCCCTCGTCCAGCGCCTGGGAAGCACACTTGGAACGGCAGACAATGCTCGGTCCCGCCGCCGAGGACAGATGCTGCAGCTCATTAGGCCCCACCCTGGCCAATCGCTGGAGGATCTTGGATAGCAGCGAATCATAGCCGTCCCTGTGACAAGGCTCCGTACAGTAGAGGCATCACTTGTTTTAAAAAAATCATCCCCCTGGTAATGATTCATGGTGCGTTATTCTGTGGTGAGGCGGCATTTCGAAGCTCCGGTGGTGTGGAAATGCTTGAGGATGCCAAGGAAAAGAAGTAGGGGGACAGGGGGGAGCTCATTTGATTAATCATTAAACAGCTAATGGCTTTTGCCAGGCTGGATATAGTAATGAACATCCCTGATGTGTAAACAGCATGGATCTGTGCCCGTTTTATGCTTTATTTAATTAGAGGAAATAACACTTTGTGTTTAAAGGTGACAAGGCAACAACATTTTTACTAAGAAAGTGTTAAGTGGTGTAAGATTCTCACTCTAAATATATTTACACATAAATATCCAATGTGGCGGTTTCCATGGAGGGATGAGGAGTGTCCCAGAGCTCTAATAGAAGGGTTATCTCAATCAGGAAAATGAATTTAGTTTATAATTAATTGGGTATAATTGTGGAGTTTGAGCCAGTTAATATATATGAGGGATGAAAAGATCTAATAAATCAATAAAAATAAAAAACCCTCAAATTTATTTGCATAAATCAGGATTCACTTACTCAAGTGTAGTTTGAGTTACAGACAGTTTCATGTTGGAACCATCCTGCTACTAACTTGCATCTTTATTATAGCATTTTTTTTGCTTTTTCGAGCTTTTCAATTATTTTGATGTCTTCACCCTCATTCTTCTTACCTTGCTGGCCATTTTGTAGCCTATGACCCCCCAATTTTGTGTGCAGGAAGGAGCGTTAATGTTCAAAGTGTCATAGCATAACAGACAACACTCGGGTCAAAATGATCCTCTTCAAGGTTCATTTTGTTTAACAGCCTTCAAACCAGTCTCATCTTAAGAAAAACATATTGCTAAAAACATAGTTAAAAAAGGTTTTGTAAAAAAAAAAAAAACAGACATATTCCACAGTTGAACCCGTCACCTCCTGTCACAAATGCTCTTTGATGGTCTCTAGAAAGGAGGCAGTGGTGGTGTCACGTCAACTGTAAAGCTGTTATAGCTTTGACTACGTGCTGGCAGTTAAACGATCCAATAACTCATACACGGAGTCGCCTCGTCCACGCAGCCCGACTATTTCATAAGTGACCACTAGATGTCAGCAGCGTTCCATAGTCGTATCTGTAAGGCTTAGAATTTTGTGAATAGAATAATCTTATACTCGGATAGATAGATAGATAGATAGATAGATAGATAGATAGATAGATAGATAGATAGATAGATAGATAGATAGATAGATAGATAGATAGATAGGTATTAAGCTGGTAGAGAATGGTACCGTTTCCCCTCATATGTAAGCTGCAGGGGTCATGGGTTTGATCCACCTAGGGTCCCACCTTGAAACTCAGCCATGAAACTCAGCAATGATTTAATGTCTGATATAAGGGGGGTCAAAAAAAAAGAAATTTGGCCTATGCAACGTTCACTCATGACTTCAAGACAGCTGTGTGAATCGTATTCACAGGTACCCTCACCCCTACTATGTTCAGACTGCTGAACCCAGCAGAGTGGTGGTCAGCCAGCACTTCTGCACAGAGGATGAGGGTTGCAGTGATCAGCAAATACACACAGGCCACCCTAATCCCACTGTTCCACAGCTCGGGTCAGCTTGCTTTTTTTTTTTTTTTTTTTCACGTGGACAACTGGCATCAAAGAAAATGCTGTTACCCGATTCCATTTTCAAACAGCATTCCTTTATTACAGGGCTACATCGCCAACTGTCAATCCCTCAGTCATTAAAAGTTTCACAATCAGTAATATCACTTTAAATCCAGAAACCAAATTTCTATCATACCAGTGTATTATTTGCTTAAAATTGAAAAGTATTGACGACTTTATTGTAGTTTTTTTTTTTTTTGTCATTTACGCTTGGTCAACGAACATGCATTTAATAATCTAAACAAACTATAAATAGCTTTAGAACGTTTTACCCAAGTATTGGATTTCTTTAGCTGGCAGAACTCAGCGTTTTCCTGTGGGCCAATCTGAAAGCCGTGCGCTTGAAGCGTTGAATAAAACAACGCCTGACCGACCAACCCGCTGGAAGGCTGCGAGAGGCGTGGCGGACACCGCAGGGATTTGGCCGCCTTTTAAAGTTTACTGATTGTGAAGTTGGCAGGTCGGAGGTCGTCGTGCTCGTTGACTTTGTTTTGCATCTGACGAGGTCTCACTCGCACCTGTGGCGCTTTGCTCACACCTGAAGTTGGGCTAACATGGCAAAAATGCTGCTAGCTTACGGCGTGGTTAAGTCTCTGTGGCCGGGGAGCGTTGCTGCCAGGGCAGTGGGACACCCGTCAACGTGGCCGAGGTTTCAAACTGTTAGACATTTAAGTGTGAAGGTAAGAAAAGAAAGTTCACGTCAAAACGCAGCTGTCGTCTGCGCAACGGGGCGTTTTGTTTCGAATGCTTCCAAATGTACGAAGATGTCCAGTTGTAAATGACTTCCCCTCCTCACTCCCCCCGAAATAAGACAAGCAGGTGATGTTTCTTCCTTCGACTTTGATTTAATCCCAATAAATTGGCGGTGTAGAGACAAAAAAAGGCGTGTTTTCCAATCGTGCAACGCGTTTTTCAGTTGCGTTTAGACCGAGTCTGGGCGCTGAAATAATCTGCGTCACTTGGAACACAGTTTCTTGCATCGCGATCTCCGTGCATGATGTTTTCTCGAAGCAGATTTAATCGAAGCTAAAATGCCGCAGTGCATTCCCCGGGTCTGGGAAATCGGATCCCCAAACGTGTTATCAGGGTGGGTCACTTTTATGCCACTTTCTTGTGGTTTTTGTTCGTCATGCTCCCAACCGTCCGCGCCCTGACAAACAGGTTTAAAGGTGCATCACACCCCTGCCGCTGTCTGCACATCTCTCTTTTTGGGTGCGCGCACACGCACAGGTAGAAGAGAAGCGATAGTGTTGGCATTCACTGTACAGCCAGCACCCGTCTGCCCTCCTCGGTTATTTCTACACTGCATTTCTTTCCAAGTATTGTCTTTGGTCTCCTCCAGCCTGTTTCATAGAAAGAGAATGTATTATTCTTGGGTGAGAGCTTGCTCATCACCTGCTCTCTCCCCCCCCCAGGCTCAGACAGCCCACCTGATCCTGGAGGATGGCACCAGGATGAAAGGATTTTCTTTTGGCCATGACACCTCTGTAGCTGGAGAGCTGGTGTTCAACACTGGCCTGGTGGGGTAAGAGAGACATACTCGCACGAATCAAATCAGATTTGGACGGGAGACAAAGCTACACGACTCGTTCATTTCATTTACACATGGCAAATAAACCGGCCTTATTTTAAACTCGACTACTGCGAGCTTAAATGTCTTTGGCCCAATGCCGTATCTGCTTCGTCGTCACATTTTACTGCGACACGCGTTGTAGGTATCCTGAGGCCCTGACGGACCCCAGCTACAGAGGTCAGATCCTGACCCTGACCTACCCTATTGTTGGGAACTACGGGGTTCCCAACACCAAAGAGGTGGATGAGCTGGGACTGAGGAAATATGTGGAGTCAGAGCGGATCCAGGTAGGGAAAGGTCTTCTGACCAGGCTTTTAGCAACATTGGGATTATTGTTTTAGTTTTACATTATTGGAATGTTGTGTCCCTGTTAAACAAGCAAGTTGTTTGTGCAGTAAAAAGTCAAGATGAAGGTTTCATCAGGCCAAACGGCCATTTTACTGTATGACAGTGTTTTTTTCATGCACTGATTCTCAGAATTTGGATCCTGAGATGATCAACTTCATTGGTTTGATTTTCTGTGTTAAAAAGAAGCGGTCCTGTCCTCTGTTTCAAGTGTTTTTGATCTGCGTTTAACAGCTGTTCTGCTCCAAAAAAGGAAAGTATCTGCACTAAAGTGCAATTGTGTTGCCATTTGCCATGGCTATTAGATTTACCTTAATGTCCCATGTAACAAGACTTAATGACCAGTCATCAGGTTGGTCCTTGAATGCGTCACCAGCAGGTGTTGTTATTATTATTGTATTACCCCATTGCAGTAAGTTCTGGCACAGGTTTCAAAGAAGGTTTGAGTTGTTTGAAAGGACATGGCTGTCTTCACGTTTGTGCATGAAGATTTCAGACGGATATGAGTTCAAACGCAGCAGTTTATCTTTGTCTGTGCTCCTTTTGTGTTTTCAGGTGTCTGGACTCCTGGTTCAAGACTACAGCCATGAGTACAGCCACTGGAACTCCGTCAAGTCTTTGGGAGAGTGGCTACAAGAGGAGAAGGTGGGGACTGGGTGAGAAGACGTCGAGTCTCATCAAGTTGCGGCTGTATTTACAGACGCTTTCCTTCTGTACAGGTTCCCGCACTATTTGGGATAGACACGCGAATGCTGACCAAAGTCATCAGGGACAAGGTAAAAACTGCTACGTATTCAATAACCAGTTCTAAATGTAAATTCTACCACTATCCTGCTGCAACGGAGAATTCCAGGGCTTTATAGGCTTGTGTACTATATATCACAAAAGAAAAGGTTTGATTAATACCAGCCAGTGTGTGCAAAATCATTTTATTAATCCCTCCCCGCTCATTTATTTTATTTGGGATTTCTCTCCAGGGTACAGTTTTGGGGAAGATTGAATTTGACGGGCAGCCTGTGGAGATAATTGACCCCAACCGGAAAAATCTGGTAGCTGAGGTCTCAACTAAGGTAACAACTGAGGATGTTGCATCATCACACAGGTGGCAAATGCATGCTCACATAAAAAAATGCATTTTTAAAGGTATTCGTATTTTGTGAGTTCATTTCGGGTCGATCAGCGATTACTTTGACATGACCTTCAAATCTTTATCATTATTTTATTTTCATGGGAGCCTTTGGTCTTTACACTGAAGCATCTCTTTTAATAAGAAAGTGCGTAGATTAGCCATTCATCATCCTCCCGACAGTTCATAATTAAGATGCACCTGCAGTGATGCTTTACAGGCTCGTGCACGTTTAAACTGTGGAGGTAATGACACCTGTTTTCATGCCGCTAGAGTTTGTTTGTCATTTAAATGGCGCTCCTTTTTTTTATTTATTTATTTTTTAAATTGACTGGCCTGATGAAAGATGGCGTGGTCATGAGTACCAGCGTGGAAGCTGTGGGGGATTTATGGAAAGTGAAGCTTCCGCGTGCTTCTGAAGTGCATGGTGTCACATCTCAGATGTCTGTCCTGTCCTTTCTGTCCACAAGTGTCAGTAAACACCCTTGTGCTGTTCTTCTAATAGGAAATAAAGATTTTTGGAAAAGGAAATCCGATAAAAGTGGTGGCTGTTGATTGTGGAATTAAACATAACATCATTCGCCTGCTGGCTAAGGTGAGCGTGGACGAGGACAGTAAAAAATGGCTTCAGATATTCTCCCGTTCCGAACGAAGTTGTCTCTAATACAGCAGATCGCTTGGCATTTTTTTCCACCTCTCTTTTGTTGCTGATAAAATCGTGCAGAGTGTGTCTCTGTTTGCAGAGGGGAGCAGAGGTGCACTTGGTACCGTGGGATCAGGACTTGCTGAGTCTAGAATATGACGGCTTGTTCATCTCCAATGGGCCGGGTGATCCGGCTCTGGCCAACGCGCTCATCAGTAACGTCAGCAAGGTCCGACCTGGTCCTGTGTGACTATAAAAACCTGCACAACTTTTTCCTGAAAATACAAGCTCACATATTTGAGATGTGCATGTTTGCACAACAGCAAATGATAGTGTTTGTATATATTTTTCCTCCTGGACAGGTTCTAGAGAGCGATCGTCCAGAACCAGTATTTGGGATCTGCATGGGCAACCAAATCACTGCTCTGGCTGCTGGAGCAAAGTCATATAAGTTACCCATGGGCAACAGGTGAGACTCCTTTACAGCGTATTAATGTCTCCTGCTTGCCAGCTATCCTCACCGATGCTCATAATTAATGCTTTTCATGAACGAACGACAGAGGAAGGTCGTAGACGTGAGATTATGTTTGGAAGAACGCTGAATGGTGATTAACACTCGGTCACGGCCAACACACTGTGCTTTTTGGCAGAATCGGAAAGATCGAGTTTACGGTGCTCATAAAGTTTCTTCATTTACTGACTCGTTTCATCTCCTGCTGCAGTTTCCTCTTCCGTGATGTATTGCTCACCCATACGTGTTCCGTCTGCTATTAGCTGGAATGATCCTTTTTATGGTCCAATCTAAGGACTGCAATCCACTCTTTCACACACTGTGCACACCAGCCTTCCTCATCCTCATTTAAAGATCAGTGCATTAGTTCATTAGCAGTCAAAAAGAGTGTTTGATGAGACAACGGGGAGACGGGAGAGGGGAGGGCCTACCATTGTGCTGCTGCTTTAAAAGCAGTGTTTTTATAGGGAGCAGGAGAAGACATATTGGAAGGCTTTGATGCTATCAGTCTGGGCAAGGCAAACATTTCAGCATACAGCAAAACCAAAATTGAAATAATTTTGATTTAAGATGCAGGAGTTTAGTTTTTACTTTCTTAGATTAATGACAAAAAGATGTTTTGGTTGATTTGATATGAGTGCAGAGGGTCAGATCTGAGTCTGTCAGCATGTTTCAGACTTGAGCTTTGGTTTTTAGGGACAATGACTTCAGGTATTTGCTACATTTTCTGTTTTTTTCCCCCCAAAGACAGTAACCTCAGTTTTGGCCTAATTTAGTTACAGGAAACTTTGGTTCATCCAATTTTTAACTTGTTCTGATCAGTGACCCAGGGACTGTTGGTGGTCTCAGTAAAAGTAAAAAAAAAAATCAAAATAGCTCATAATATTGATTAACAGTGATTTGTGGGGGTTAACTAATGTTAAATACAGCTAACGTTTATGTACTAGGACATACAGGTGTGATTTCAGGATGACAAACTACATTTGAGAAACTATCAGATTTAATTGACCCCTTTCCATTCTGAACTCTTTGAGCCGTTTTCTATTGCCTATTATCACGGGGATTGAAAAGGCAGCCTGAGCTTGCCTGGTTTTCATGCAGACTGTGTCAGCGAAAAGCCCAGGAGAAGCCAAGATGCCCTTTTACTGTAGACCTAAAACACTTTAGATCATTTCAGACAGACTCCTCCAAACAGTTTTACTGAGATGGAGGACTTTGCTTCTGGGCTTTTGTTGCATTTCCAAATATTTGGGTTTGTTACTGTTGCTCAGTGAACTCTGTCTTCAGGGATTTTAAAAGTCCATTCCACACCAGGGTTTTGTTATAGACTGCCATTCTAATCTCAGATGTATCTGTCAACAGCGGGGTGACGCAGTGCATCACATTCCTCCGAAAAATCCTACCGAACAAACCATCAGACGGCGGTATCTTTCGATCATTTCAATTAGAAGTGCGATTGTTTTTCTCTGTTTTTCAGAGGCCAGAACCAGCCGGTGCTGAACATGATGACCGGCCAGGCATTCATCACAGCACAGAACCACGGTTTTGGCATTGACAGCCAGTCCCTGCCCCCAGGATGGAGCCCGCTTTTCGTCAATGCCAATGACGACACCAATGAGGTTGGTTTCGCCGTTTTATAAAGTCTTCTTTCAGAAAATGTGGCACTTTAGTGTGTTCTTGTGTTGGTGTGGAGAAGCAACACGAACATTTCGTCCATTTAGGGTTTCATGTGGATCAAATTTATCAAAATGACCAAAAGGACCAAAAGCACACCTGCTTGTTTCTGAATCACTTCAAAAATGTAAAGCAGAAAAATCACTTTTAGCTTCCTTTTATCAACTCTTTATGTTCTCTAGGGGATTATGCACAAGACAAAGCCTATATTCACTGCCCAGTTCCACCCGGAGGCTAAAGGCGGTCCCACTGACACAGAGGTAATTAAAGAGTTGGCTTCATGAACTACCTTCCTGCTGTAAAAGTATCTGTATAAGATGAAAATGAACTTTTTGTCCAAAGTGTCTGTGGTGAAAGTGGAAGTTTTGTTAATTTTGAAATCGTTTCCTCCATCACTCACAATAATGGGGAAACTCAGCTGTGTGGGCTGATTCTGCTGCAGAACATGTCTGTCTCTTTCCAGGCCTAGATTAACCACAGCTGTAACTCTGTTGATTCTGCTTCAACAGTTCCTCTTTGACACGTTCATATCGCTCATCAAGAAAGGGAAAGATGCAAACATTGTGTCAGTCATGCCCCAGAAGTTCTCCATCCCTCCCAGAACCCAGGTACAGTAGTTTCACATCTTTACTCCTGTTGTTGCAAACCATATGAACAGCAAATTCCCGTCCAGTTTTGTTACACATTTGCTGTTTTCTGTGGGCTTTCTGTCTAAATGCAGGTGTCAAAGGTGCTGGTACTGGGTTCTGGTGGACTGTCCATTGGGCAGGCTGGAGAATTTGACTATTCTGGGTCTCAGGCCATTAAGGCTATGAAGGTGAGTGTATTCGTCATTGTTTTCCAGGGCACTTTTTCGCCCTATTAAGTTGGAGGAAGTTGTTTGCCGATGGGCGTTCTTGCAGAAAATTGGGGCGATTATGCCGACCCACCATTATTCTGAGGAAAAAATACAATATCCTTCTCCAATAATGATGGAACTGGTGGTCAGCATGTGTGATCCACCAAGTAGAAAAGAAAAAATAGTCAAAAACAACCACACACATTAATGTGTATTGAGAAAACACCAACTCGTCCTCATCCCTGTTCAACATAGAAGCTCCGTTAGTTTCTATAAGTTAGTCATTTTTCAACATTACCTCAGCACGTAAATAAAAGTTGGTATTTTGCGTTGAGAATCTGAAAGCATGTGATATTTGCTGATCTTCAGTTATGAGCACGTTTTGAAATTGTCAATTGTCCCCATATATTGTTGTGTGCCGCTGCAGGAGGAGAACTTGAAAACGGTTCTTATGAATCCCAACATCGCCTCGGTTCAGACCAATGAGGTCGGCACCAAACAGGCCGACTCTGTCTACTTCCTGCCCATCACACCCAAATTTGTAGCCGATGTCATCAAGGTTGAACGTCCGGATGGCATTCTGCTGTCCATGGGGGGACAGACGGCCCTCAACTGCGGTGAGATACTCAGATGGTTAATTTGCCTTCAAACTTTTAGTTACCAAACAAAATAGACCTTTAATGTGTCAGCGTGGGGGTTGGAAAGTACTTAAATGTCTCATTTGTATCATTTATGTTGCCTATATGCTGTAGTTAACGGATGGGTGTTTGTGTGTGGGCAGGAGTGGAGTTATTCCAACGTGGCGTCCTGGAGAAATACGGTGTGAAGGTCCTCGGAACGTCGGTGGAATCAATCATGGCCACTGAAGACAGACAGCTCTTTTCTGACAAACTGATGGAGATCAATGAGAAGATTGCACCCAGTTTCGCCGTGGAGTCGGTAAGGGATCCCCACCAAATAAACCAAACCAAATCAGTCCTCTTCCTGTACTCTTTGAGAAATGTCAGTGAAGTTAAATAGTGTTACACCGGCGTGTAATAACACGGCGGTGTAACACATGTGCGTGCACTCTGCAGGTGTCAGATGCCTTGAAAGCAGCGGAGGAGATTGGCTACCCAGTGATGCTGCGCTCGGCCTATGCGCTCGGAGGTCTGGGCTCCGGTCTGTGTGCCAACAAAGAAAAGCTGGAGGAAACCGCCCACAAGGTCAGAGCAAAGGCTACGCTGTGCAGATTGTGCTTTTCTTTAAACATATTCTTTTTCCAACAAAGATCAAATCCCAAACCGTCCTCAGATATTTCTCAGCTGACAAATCCTTTTTAGTTTCAACCCCCACCCAACAACTTCCACCCTGATTTATCCAGAACAGTCATAAGCATTGAAGTAGTTCTAATTTCTTTTTCTTTTTTGGCTCCCAAGAAAAGGAAGAGTTTGCTGTTGCTAAGCAACATCCTTTTGTGCTCTTTCAGCATCCAGCGTTATGTCTGACGGCTCAATTGGTTGTAATCTGAGATCACAGGCTGCAGAATTAACTGTCTCTGTCTCCTGTTTTCAATTGGTGCATACATGTTGGGCAGTGCTGCTGTTTTATCCCAAGTTTTTATTATTTGTTTCATGTTTTCTTGGTATTTATACTTAACAGGAGTGTTAAGCGTATTGTTATGCATGGCATATGTACATGTCCGCACTATAAATATTTAAAAAAGCTGCAGGCATGCTCTATTTAAATTGATACAAAATATACAGCACCCAATAGCATACATAGATCAGCATTGTGTTATTGTAACAAATACAGTTGAGGTGAAGTGCAGATCCTCAATAGCACAATGCGTGTTAAGTGCAATTGTGATATTTCTGGAGGGCTTGGTTGCTCTGAATGGAATAATGTGGTTAAACAATTATTATTCATTTAAGGCTCTGGCCATGACCAAGCAAATCCTGGTGGAAAAGTCTTTACTGGGCTGGAAGGAGGTGGAATATGAAGTTGTGAGGGACGTTGCAGATAACTGCGTTACCGTCTGCAACATGGAGAACTTTGACCCTCTGGGCATTCACACAGGTACAAATGTTGAGTTCCACTCCACGCACAGATGAATCCTCAATAAAAGCGATCTATTTCAGGGGATGTAAAAGTGATACAGTAATACATACAACAATAGACTCCTGTACTGCCACATATCCATCACCAAAAATGGTTGTGAAATCTATTTGTAATCTTTTTTGTTCCTTCTGGTTTTCATTAGGTGACTCTATTGTGGTGGCTCCAAGCCAGACTTTATCCAACGAGGAGTATCACATGCTCAGGGAGACGGCCATCAAAGTGGTCCGGCACCTTGGCATCGTTGGCGAATGCAACATCCAGTATGCGTTACACCCATCGTCCCTGGAATACTGCATCATCGAGGTTAATGCCCGACTCTCCAGGAGCTCTGCTCTGGCCTCCAAAGCTACAGGGTAAAGGAGTTTTTGTGGCGCTTCACAAAATTCCCTTTTTTATATGAAACAGGAAGTCATATGCTGGCAGAAAAATACCTTGAAAACTGTAAATAATTACAGGCAAATTCCAAATCAACAGTTTCAATCTTGTAGCTTCCTGATTTGATGATGAAAGACATAAAGGTTGTCCAAGGAATTTTATAAGTACCGGTAAATCAGATTTTACATTACATACTTCTTTAAAACTGAACAGGTTTTAAATGTATGTCAAGGGATTTATTTCACTGCAGGTTGGATTAAGCAGCTCTTTCCCTCTAATTCCTCATCTCACAGTTACCCTCTGGCTTTTGTTGCTGCTAAATTGGCACTGGGCATCCCCCTGCCAGAGATCAAGAATGCTGTATCTCAGAAGACCACGGCCTGCTTCGAACCCAGCTTAGATTACATCGTCACCAAGATCCCCCGCTGGGACCTCGACCGCTTCCAGGGCATCTCCCACGAAATCGGCAGTTCCATGAAAAGTGTTGGAGAGGTGGGCGTGAAAATGGAAGATGAACAAGCCCTCCGTCCAGGTTGCCAAACGCATATTATTCTGTCTTCAGGTGATGGCGGTGGGTCGGACGTTTGAGGAGAGCATGCAGAAGGCTTTGAGGATGTGTCATCCTTCGGTTGATGGCTTTGTTCCCCGGTTGCCTCTGAAAAAAGCCTGGGCAGACTCTCAGAACCTGCAACAGGAGCTGGCTGTACCGTCCAGCACACGGATCTTCTCCCTAGCTAAGGTAGCCCTTCACGCTTTGGTTAATTTCAGAACGGCTAAGAAACCTTGAGAAACTCCCAGTTTAAGTTCTATCTGACAACTCGTGTTTTTGAAATGCTAATTTCCAGGAAATGTATGGAAACACATTGAACTGTGTTCAATGAGAAGTGAGAGCAGGTCTATGTAAAACACTTTTCCATGTGGGGGAGGATGAAACAAGAACTGCAGCGCCTGTTAGCCGGGCTGTTCTTCATCGAATCAAAGCTAAAACGGCCCTTCTGTAAGCACATCTAGAGGTCAAGGGTTGTCGCATGAAGGCTTTCAAGCGGCAAAATGTTTAGCATCTCAAAATGCTTTTATCTTCAGTTGTGAGTGGAGCAGAACAAAGCCAAAGCCTCCACATACGTGAGCTCAGTGCCTTGACACCTACGATGCTCGAGGAGCGAGTGCAGTGATGAATTAAGGCATAATGAGCCACATCTCCAGGCCATCAGACAGGGTCCATAATGTTTCAGTGGTTGTGGAAGCCAGCGTCATTCTCAGTATCTGCCACAGCTGGCTGATTAAATTCAGAGGTCCAGAGATGTTGTATTTCTGGGAGGCTCGGGAATGACTTGCAATTACTACATCCTTGATTATGAAGACAGTTTTCCCCTGAAGACAAAAGATACAGTAGGAAAAGTAGATAAATGTTCTCAGTGTTGTTGGTGTTTCAGCTTTATCCCTCAGGCAACAACGACATTAAAAATATAATTATTTGCAAATTTAGTTGATATTAATGACATTGAACCATGTAGTTGGACGTAGAAGCATTAAATAAAATCAAGCAGATTGATCCAATGAATCCACTCAAGTTGGGACCTTTTTGCAGTCAGACATTATTTTAAAATGTGATTTAAATGAGTAAGCCCCTGTTAGACCATGCTCTTTGTTTTGTCATTCAGAGATCAGCCCTCAGCATGTTTGGTTTTTAGCAAATATTCACAAACGATCTTTGTGTGGCTTCTGCTCCACTGTGTCCTGAAACTTTGATGGATAAAAGTGGCAATTACAGTCCTCCTGCACCTGTCTTTTTTAAATTATTGCCACCATGTTTTCATCAGCATTTGATTTGATAACCTGCTGGAAGCGAGTGAAACCTGTGATTTGTGCACTCCTGTTGATGAAAATTGTTGCTCCATTTAAATCTGTTCCATCTCTGCGATTAAGTCCCTTCACAGCGGCATGAGTGTCGATCGCATCTACGAGCTGACGGCCATAGACAAGTGGTTCCTCCACAAACTGCGTAGGATAACCGAGCTGGAGCACAACCTGGCAAACTACAACAGGTAAAGCTCTGTTTCAGTGCTGATCATGTTTGGCATTTCTGATGTGCTTACATTCATGTGGTTTCAAGACCACAAAGTAGCTCTTGAATAGGGCTGAAGTGCAAGATGAGGATTTTGGTGGAACGAAGGGGGGGGGGGGGGTGACTAAGGATCTGACACAATGGGGGCAAAGGTCAAAGGTAGACTGGAAAACAGCCCGAGTGGGGAGACTGTTGGTGTTTGAACAAGGTGGTCAGGCTGCTCAAAGAGGATGTGAGGTGAAAAATGCTTGCACAGCACGAAGAGCATTCAAAATTAAAGGAATAAATCATAATCCAACAGAGGAGGTGTTTTTCTTAGCAGCAGCAGCAGCCACGATAAAAACAAGATCATGAATATTTCGGCTCAGTTTCAAAATCGCATTTTTCTTTAGTGAAATGAACACAACCCCCACCATTGTCACAAAAATACTAACATGATTTCATAAACAATCTGGAAGTGTCAGCCATATAATAATATTTAATCATTTTATGACAATAGAGAATTACCGTAAATCGTTTCTATTTACATTCAATTAATTCATTAATAATTCACAGAAAAGTCTAAAAGAAACAAGAGGCGTTACAAAGTAGAAAAAAATAAACCGAGCTAATTTCTTGCATTTCAAAGCATTTACTCTAACAAGTCTGTGACAAATGTTTCCCTTTCATGGGGACTGAATTGCGCCCCTAGATGGAGATTAACGGATTTATGATGCAATATTGCGCTAAATTAGGCTGCAGAGACACGAGATGCAGCAGGACTCCAGTTAAAGTTTTCCAGCAGGGAGCAACAGGAACGTTGGTGCTCAGTTCCTGAATGCTCAAAAAGCCCCTGTGCTGTTCAAGGCTGCGTTAAAGGCTGGGGAAGTGCAGGGTATGAGAGAATGAAATCTAAATATATCCGTGCTATAATGAACTCTACAATGGAGCTTTTTGTACTTTTAGACTTTCATTCCTGAGAACAATAAATCATATCTTGTCTGTAAAAGTAGGTCCAACTGCGACTTTTAGAGCATCTGATTTTAATAGATTTAATTACAACCAGGTTCTTCTTCTGGAGCAGAGTGTGCTTCACTGCTCTCGTCGTTTGATCTTCGGCCTGTGGTTGGCAGCTCAATCTTGACCCTTTGCTGCTGAGGTTGTCCTCATGTCTTGGGTCTGGTTCTGAAACAACTGGCAAGCTTCACCTGATTTTTAGCTGTATCTGATTTTAATATGGAAAGAAACAAAAAAAAGGGAGCAGGGGATTAAAGGCCCACAGCTTTGGCATAATGTGAACACAGGTAAATTGTCTGTTTTCCTGCCTCATCTCCAGAGGCCCCCTCCTCACCCTCGGGATCTTACCTTTTGGGTCACTGTGAATATTCACACCTGAGCCACGGGTTACCTGCTGCTTCCTGCTTTGCTCCTCACCCTGCTGCTTAATCATGAATGACTGTAGTAGGCTCTGCTGCCTCTGGAGGGGGGGGGGATAGGAAACAGCCTGCTGCCAGACCAATGAAGTGTGGAGCCCAGTGCAGGTGGGCTTCAGGCTCTGCTGGTCTGCAGCTCATTGTTCCTCTGATGAGACACTCGGGCTTTTAGGATATGTCGGAGGACATTCCATTCATAAAGATGACAAGACGCTCTTTCAAATAAGACAATATGACACGAGTCAATAAGACTATATGACATGAGTCATACTAGAATATATTTTGCCAGCATTCAGCCATGACATTTAATGACAAATTTAACACGCACATTTCTCAGCTATCCTTCCTGTAACACTTGAAAGAAATGAAAACTTCACAAAGCCTCACAAAAAGATTAAGAAAACAAGTTTTGTGCCAGAATGTCTTGGACGTACCACGTTCTTCACAGCTCTTCTGATTCATGCCAGACATATTTTTTGTTTGCCACTTGATACTGAAACTTCCTGTTACAGCTGCTCTGCTAGCCGCGCACACCAACGCCTCGCTGTGGTAATAAGAACCAAGCAAATACTGGTCCACCATTCATACGCAGCTACTTTGTATCACTTCCATTTGTAAAAAGAAAAAAAAAAGTTTTTATGTTTTCCATTCAGCAGTTCACTGAACTCCCGGATCAACATTTCTTTCCTGGTTATGATTCCGAGTTAGTGCATGCTCTGCTCTGCTCTGCTTTCATTGTTATTTCTCAGCACAGGCACGCGCACTGATATTTCAGATGTTATTCTACAGGGCCATAAATATTTCAGCTATGGAGGAGAGAGAAGCAAGATGCGGTTTACCTGGAATCTGCAATCCTTTTGTTTTTTCCTCCAAGCCACATGGAAATGACTCTTAATTAGCTTAATGAAACAGGGCATGGAAGAAATAATGCAGCAGAAAACACTGTGATTTGTCACCTTCAGAGAAACCAAATTTCAATATTTTTTTTAACCCCAGGCTGCCATGTTTGACTAATAGCATGTGCAAAATGTTGCACCCTAACCCTATCCTTCAACATATGAGATGTCCGACCAGCCGTTCTTGCTTAGCATTCCTTTAATTGTATATGATTATTTACTAACTCATGATCGTTAGAACATTAAGTTAAATCAATTCACGTCCTTCTGTCTTTCACTCTCATCATTTTCTCTAAACGGCATCTATGGTTGTGGAAAATGTGGATAACCAATAAGACCTGACTGCAGCTACACTGTGTAGGAGGCAATTCTTTAAATTTCAGTCAGAAAATCTATTTTTATTTACAAAATTGCCCGGTTGCCTCACTTCATAAGTGCCTCTGGATGCCCAACTTTATTTCTGGCAACGGTTTTCAATGTAACCTCTGAGCTCCCATAAAATTTGTATTGATTTTAAAATGGGTTTCAGATGGCTGCACTTGCCGGCCTGCTGCGCTCACTCCTGGGTCTGTTTTTGTTGATGCGGTATTGATCTCTGTAACGTGCTGCTCTCTGCCCGGCCACCAGTCACAACCCACTTGTTGGATTGAACCTTTTCTCAAAGCAGATCCGAAAATAAACAGATGCAGCCCCGCTCTGCATTTAAATGCTTGGCGTCAGAGAGGTGGTTTTGTTTAACCGTTGTCTGCAGTGATGATGCTAATGCCTCAATCACTGAAAAGGAGAGCAGAGGCTGAAAACAGACTGAAAGAAGACTATTAATGACACCCGAGTTGTGAAATATTGATTGCCATAAATCAGCAAAAGGGACATTGATGGGAAAAAAAAGTAGCTTTAATAAATTTTATTAGTTTTATAAATCACAACAATATGGTGTTTGGAGAGGTTAGCGTGACACTTGTGGTCAGTAATTTCCTCTTCTTACTGCGGCTCCCTGCAGTATTTCTATACCAACGGAGCTGCTGCTGAAGGCCAAACAGGACGGCTTCTCTGACCGTCAGATTGGTCAGATTTTGGGCACCAGCGAGAGAGAAGCCAGAGGGCTGAGGCTGAATCATGGCATCAAGCCCTGGGTCAAACAGGTGAGGCTGGTGATGGCTAAAAGAACCTGCGGACCTCAGAATGACAGTTTTCTCCCATCTTAGATCGACACACTGGCAGCAGAGTATCCAGCGATGACCAACTATCTGTACTGCACCTATCACGGGCGGGTATGCTGCTCTGACATTTAGGGACCACTGATGAGCAGAAGAGAATGTTTTGACAATCTTTCTGATCCTTCAGGAGCACGATTTGGACTTTAATGACCGAGGCATCATGGTTCTGGGTTGTGGACCCTACCACATCGGTGCGTGGGCCTTCTTCTACTCTTCAGCGTCTTCCTTAGAAAACAATCCCCTTATAGTTTTTCTTTGCCGGCTACCTTAAACCCATCTGTTGCGTCTTCCATCAGGCAGCAGCGTGGAGTTTGACTGGTGCGCTGTCTCCAGCATCCGAGCTCTGAGACAAATGGGCAAGAAGACGGTGGTGGTCAACCACAACCCCGAGACGGTCAGCACCGACTTCGATGAGTGCGATCGCCTTTACTTTGAGGAGCTGACGTTGGAACGTATCCTGGATATCAGCGAACAGGAGGTGAGCACATGGAAGAGTGTGTCGGCATGGATCAGGAGGAGAGAAGGACAGCAGTTGAGACTCGGGTTCGCACTCATTATTCAGGGGGTAAACTAGATTGAAATATTGCGTCATTTCTTTCAGAGTTTCCACTGAGCAAAGTATTGATCAGCGTGCAGTATGTGCAAGAAGAAATGATTATGGCCTCAGATGAAGTGAACAATATTTTTAATATGTGTATGTGTGCTTTAGCAGCATGGCTGGGACTGTTGTTAGAGGGGAAAGAAGCAAAGAAAAACAATAAAATGTGGTGATTATCATTTGCCCAGTATTTGTTTGGTTATATGCTTTACATATGTGACCATTGGGCAGGTCATGACAGTTGATTTACAAAACTGTTGGTTTTCTCTTTTGTCATGTGTTTCTTTCTGCCTGTGTGTGATTTCGCACTAATGACCATTGATTCCCCCCCCAGCTATTGTAATCCAGTAAAGCAGGAACAGGATCAGTGTGTGATGAAGTGTTTGTTAGGGTGATGTCATTACCATCAATCGCTCCCTCACAGCAGCAGCCTCCTCCTGCATCTTCCATGTGTGTGTGTGTTCTTGTATTTGCTACATATTGAGCACTAAATACTGCAGTCTGCTAGAAAGGTGCGTATATTTTTGGGAAGTGAGGACATTTTCCTCACAACTTCAAAGGACTGTTATGGTCAGGAGGGTTAGTTGTGATGCTGAGGTTAAGGGGCAGTTGAATATATTATGTGTATGGAAGTCCTCACAAAAATAGAAGTACAAAGAAGTGTGTGTGCATGTGTGTGTGAGAGAGATATGAACAAGGCATTAGAGATCAGTGATAAACCCTGGACATGGACAGAAGGGCAGGTCCATAAGTAATGAAGAGATACAAACTGGTGTTGCCATAGAAACAGCATCTCTTTTTGGATGAGGAAGAAATGGTGGTATTCTCACAGACTGAGGCAGTCAAACACACATGCCCTTTTACTTTCTATCTTTGTGAGGACTTTTATATACATGATGTATTCCCCAGTCCTTTACCCTAACCCTAACCATGAAAGCTAAACCGTGACCCTAACCTACACCCCATTTTGATCTCAACCTTAAAACCAATTCTTGATGCTTTGCTAGTAGAGTAAGTAGTTTTGTACTCAGAATGTAACAAGAACACATACAGTTAGTTAAAGGATTGTCCTGTTTTGAGGTTTAAGACATTGATATATCATCCCCCTTCCTGTCCCTTCTCTTCCCACCTCTTGTTCTCATATCCTACCTGCCACTGACTCCTCGTTAGGCTTGCTCTGGAAGCATCGTATCAGTCGGAGGCCAGATCCCCAACAACCTAGCCGTCCCCCTGCACATGAACGGGGTGAAGATTCTGGGGACGAGCCCCCTGCAGATTGACCGGGCTGAGGAGCGATCCGTTTTCTCCAGCATTCTCGACGACCTTGGAGTGGCTCAGGCCCCCTGGAGGGCCCTCAGCTCCCTGGTGAGAAAGATATCAGCAAGAAGTATACATGTATAGTATGTCAAGAGTTCATCACTGAGAAACTTCCACCCCCTAACCTGCAAGACAAACATCAATACCGAAGCACTGGCCTCAGTTAATAACGGTGTATCAGTACGCACAGGTGTGTGTTTTCGGTACAGAAACATTATTTCTCTGTCTTACTCATATTTTCAGCTCTCATGAAAGAGCGATTAGCCAACACAAACACAGATAACGTTCTGTGTCCCACCAGAGTCCAACCGCATGTTCTGTCTCCCCGTTGACTGGAGAAATGGTTCTTTTTATTGGGCTCGGATAATTCAGGATTCGCTGCGGGAAAATGCCTCGTTTGCATCCGCGGGGACGGCTTTGTGTTTGTTATTGGCGCTCCACCTGGTGAGGAAATGGCGGTTAATGATGGAGAGAACAGGCCCAGGCGTACCGAGAGAAGGAACAGAGAAAGGGTTGTGATCAGAATTAGGACTTACAGCTGCGTCCTTCCACTTCTCCCCTTCTTTGTAGTGAGTTGGAGAGAAGATTTCTGGCTGTTTTAGGATGGGCGAGGCTGAAAGCTGCGGTGGTTCAAAGCAAATTTCAGTCTGTTTGTTTAAATATTGATGGATTTCTTTAACACTGAAGAAAAGGCTTCATTTTCTGCAGCATTTGTGTTGGTTAAACTGTTTTTTCTCCCCCCCCCCCTAAGGTAAACGGGAAACAGGAATTGTTTTTGAGTTTAGGTGTGCGGCATTTAAAGTGAGCAGAATATTTGTAGCTCCGTGAGTCATGTGGTGCAGACTCATTTGACTGCTGCTGGGCATTCTATCCTCTACTCTTTGCTACAGCAGACACAACACATTTTAATAGCTTGGGCCATAACCTTTGAGCTCTCAATAACAAACTACAACTTTCAAAAATTGTGAAATTGATGAAAGAGGATATGAGAAAAAGGAAAACCCCACTAAGAAATCATTGCATATGGGGATGTTGGGACTGTGTAGCTGTGGTGATCCAGTGGGAGAAACTGCAGTATCAGTCTTGCTATTGAAGCACCGAGTTGCTACTTAAATATTTTATGTCATCAGAGAAGGGGAAAAGAATGACTTCATTTGGTTATTTTGAGTTTAAAGCCTCCTCTTGTGCTCTTCTCCATCTCCACAGGAAGATGCCTTTGCTTTCGCCAAGCAGGTGGGCTACCCCTGTCTGCTGCGTCCCTCCTACGTTCTCAGGTGAGCTTAAACGCACCATGGGGACAGCAATTTGCTCTTAAAAGAGCAAATCTTAATTCTGTAACTGGTTCACACTGAAAAGGCTGCATTTCTAAAGTGATTCTTTTTTATGGCATTGAAGTGGATTAAAAGTCCACGCAGAGCAGAGCACAGCGCTGCCTGTCTCTAATGCTTCATACGCTCTCTTCATCTAATATTATAGCTTATCCACATGGCTACACCTCTCTCTCTGATCCCGTTAAAGCTGCTGCACAGCCAGCTGCCTCGCCACTTAATAACAGGCACCGCGTGATCGGGGTAACAACCTATTGCTAATCAAGCACAGCAGCATTTTATTACAATACACACACATCGTTGGTATCAGTTTGTCCACCTACAGGCACATGCGGTTGATCCAGGCGCGTTAGGGACACGTCTCGGCTGTGCGTTTCCTTGATAAGGTTAATTAATTCAATTACATCACACCTCCGTTGATACTATTTAATGAGGAAGATCCCCCCCCCCCGTCTTAAGCGCTGGCGTTAAGTGAATTCTTTCTGATCTCTCACATCCCCAAAAGCGCTCTCACTCCCTCTTTTCATACTCGTGCACGGTCCTCCAGCCTTCTTGTCTTACCAAAATCTTATTTCATGTTGGGGGGGAAAAACCACATTTTTATCTCAGCCGTTGCTTTTTAATCTACGTCTCTTTAAAACATTCAAAAATGGCCACTTTATTCTTGTAAAAGCGAGATTGTTTTTGTTTCAATCTGCTCCCAACCCTCAGCCAGGGTGTAATCCTTTCTGCCGTAACGTTGAAGCTCCAGAGAACAGTATAAAGCAGCTGGTGCACAATAAAACCATACTGTACTGTGGGCCCGAATGCGTGGCGGAATTCAAATAAATTCATTGGGGGTTTTGTGTGTGTGTGTTTCTGTGTGAGAAACACACAGATAAGGTATTAAAACCTGAACTGAGCCTGTGGCAGTTCTGAATCTCTGCTTTTTATAGACGAGGACGGTCCAGCTCGGAGTCTAAAATCAAAACAGCTGCAACTAAACCCGCCTAAATCTGTTGTTTTCTAAATGATTAAATTCTGAACTCGTTTTCAAGAGCCCGCAGTGCTTTTTGACCCAAATACTGTAGCTGCTTCTCCCTGTTTCTCTTATTCCGACCGTTTCCAGACCTTGTTCCCAGTGGTGGTACTGATGCAACGCAGAAATAATGAGTGTTTTGAAGCTTATGTGTGTTTTTATATTTTTTTGTTGCATCCTTTCCTCTCTTGTGGCATTTTACTTCTCCTCTCTGTACCATCATTTCTCTCTCTCTCTCATCAGTGGTTCTGCAATGAATGTTGCGCATGGTGAGGAGGAGATGAAACGCTTCTTGGAGGAGGCCTCTCAGGTGTCCCAGGTGAGATTGGTGTTAACTCTGTGCAGGTCTGCATGTGCGTAAGAGACCACCATATAATGTGCAGTGTTTTTTTTCACATGTTTGTCCTCTGGTTAGCTTATCCATCTGTTTGCACTAAGCTAAAGCCTTCAGCATCTAGTTCTCTTGGCTGTCTCCTCCTGCTCAGCCACTCAGGTGGCAGCGGGCCCTCTGAGCCATTTGGTGGCTCCTACCTGGGGTTAAAACACCAAAACAAGGTTGCTAATGGAATATCAATGAGCTCTTGTACCACAATGTAATGGTTTCTTTTTTAGGCTTCATCTGCATCCACCAGAGTTTTAGTTTCATTTCTGAGAACTCTTCAACCACACCAGCCAACAGAAGGATGTAAACACAACTCTGGTCTGGGGTTCGAAATTATTACTGATTCACTTGCGGTGAAGTGATGAGATAATATGCACACAATAGTTGTTTTTGTATGCTTTCACTTGATTAATGCTGCAGAATGTAAAGTTATGTGCACATAAACACACCACCAAACAGCAGTTTCAAGAATCCTAATCTTCATTTTGCTCACGTCATGTTTAATTAAATCTGCTTGTAATTGCTGCCCAGGTCAGCTGAATCACGGTGCCATTTACTCTCTCATGCATTCACCTGCTGCCTATTTCTGGATCTCTGTCCAGATTTCCGGGGTCCTTCTTTATTCGGTTCTCCTCACATTTATCAGAATTTGTGTAATAAACTCCAAATTCCAAATAGTTAAAATTAAGATATTGCAAAAATTGAACAGATGTTTTTGGACAGCGTTGACATTTCTGATCTGCTGAGAGAATAAACTGCTGCTGTGTGTCCTCCAGGAGCACCCGGTGGTCATCACCAAGTTCATCCGAGATGCCAGGGAGGTGGAGGTGGACGCGGTGGCAAAGGATGGCAGGGTGAGCTGAACCCCAGGAGTTTAGTTAGAGTAAAATATGACATTATAGGAAAGCATTAATGCTGCACTTTTATTTTCTGTATTATTGTTATTCATCTCTGTAGCCTGGAATTTATCCAGTCTTCAGATATTTTTCACCCCGGACAGACATTTAGCACTGTGGATGAATAAAGTGGAGATAATCTCATTCATTTTCCGTGGAGAGACATTGCAGCTTTGACAGATCTGATCGGGAGAATGGAATACATTAAGGTGCAGGAAAGCTGTGATACTAAATTAATTTTTCATTTTAGATTAGATCGGTATAAAACTCATCTTTAGTTTTTTTTTTTTTAAAGACAAATGTGGCACAGGCCCTGTAATGTTATGTTGGGGATACACACAAGAATGTTGAAGTAAAAACAAAGAAGACAAAATGGAGCAAAGAATGCAAAAAGAGCATTTCCGTCACTGTCAATGCATAAACTAATGTGATGGGGACATAAATCAGATTAAACCTGGAGATATTAACTGTCGCACAGCTAATGGAAAAAAAAGTTTAGAGATGGAATTTCTCTAAAAAGAAGAACCCATCCACAACAAACATTCGGTTCCTCCATTAAAAGTTGATGAATACTACAGATTCCACCAGTAGTTTATCAAATGTCTCAACTTATATATATTTGTGATTTGTGGGTGTTATATATTCAGGCTTTTCTAAAGTCACTTCATACCAAGCTGCTTTAACTTTCCAGAAGTGCTGTAACTTCATGTGTTATCATTTTAAGCGTCAGTAGGCGACGGATCCTCCTTGGTACTTATCCTGGACGTGCGCTCTGTTGTTCTTTTGTTCAGGCAGTGGGAGTCATTTCAAGGGTGTCAGCGTGAACGTGGGCTCTTTGCTTGTATGGTACATTTTCCATCTCTACTTCCCCTCAATGCAGCCCCTCCATTATCTTCAGTATCACATTAACAAGCTGTCCATTCATTGAATACGAAACAGGCCTCATTATTCCTGGCCCGTGTGTGTGTGCGTGTGTAAAAGTCAGATAATACGTATTAATTACAGGCTCTATCTGAAGAGTGCTAATGAATGTTGTGGTTTGCAGCAGTTTAAATGAGCTAATGACACGGCAGCTCATTTACAGACACACATGCTCACACACACACATGCTCACACACACACACATGCTCACACACACACAAAATCACACAGCTGCTTGCTGATTAAGATTTTCTTTCCTTAGGGTGAAATGTTGAGTTGCCGGAAAGTTTTATTCTCCATATCGACATACTTTGTTTCCATGCTGATCCATGAACAAATATAGCCCATTTATTCCGTTTTTGTTCCAGTAAATTTTGGCTGGTTTCCTCCGAATGCAGCACTCCCTCATGTTTGTTGACTTTCTAAACACAAAATTGTGTGTGGAGGCCATCTGCCTCCAAGTCTGGATGATTCTGATCCGAGACGAGACCGTGACTGAGGCTGAAGGAGCCGCACAGCCCAGAGAAGGGATTTCTGACGCTTATCTGCGCTCCGATCTACATGCATAATTAGCCTGTGTCTGCCTAGGTTCTGGTCCATGCTATAACCGAGCATGTGGAAGATGCCGGAGTCCATTCTGGGGATGCCACTCTTATTCTTCCAACTCAGACTATCAGCCAGGGGGCGCTAGAAAAGGTAAGTTCAGAAGCCTTCGGCATTTTTTTGTGACCTACAGTGAAATGTGTCCTTTTATGTTGCATTTCTTTTTTTCTTCCCTTCATTAAGGTTAAGATTGCCGTTCGGAAAATTGCACAGGCGTTTGAAATTTTGGGACCCTTTAACACTCAGTTTCTGGTTAAAGGCAATGATGTCATGGTAGGTAATATTTCCTGAGGGTATGGCTAAATGAGAGCTGGTAATTTTTCACACTCGGTTGCATCAAACGTAGTTCACTTCCAAATTGAAATCACCTTCAGATTCTAAATTATGGGCGGATATGGTGCATCTACCCTCACTGATTAAATCTATATTTTTTTAACGGCAGGTGATTGAATGTAACTTGAGGGCATCTCGCTCCTTCCCGTTTGTGTCCAAAACCATCGGCGTGGACTTCATCAGCGTGGCAACCAAAGCCATGGTGGGAGAACCTTTGGATGAAGCCAGTCTGCCCTCCCTGGAGAGACCCATCATTCCCACCGACTTTGTTGGCATCAAGGTGGGAAATGTAGATTTAGATTTGTGTTTGTGTCTCCTAATTCCCTCTTTCACCCAATGATAGAGGCCTTGAAGGCCAGCGAGAGAAAACACCCATCAATTAAATATGACTGGTGAAATTGAAACATACATTTGAAGAATTAAGCTAAAGCGTATAACCTTAGGAGTAGCATAAGGAAACTTAATATCACAAAAGGATTTTTCTTTCCTAATTTTTGGACCCTTGTAAAATAATTCACCAAAGACCTTTTAGTCACTTCTTTTGTTCGGACACAATAAACTGCCCTCGTAAGTGTTTTGTTTTTCCAGCTACACACATAAGCACACGTGGATAATTGTCATCAACTATCAGGGTACACTGTGTGAAAGGCCCAGGACCATTCTGAAACATATCTGCTAATCACTAATAATTATCTCTCCATTTTGTATTCACTTTGTCTCATTTTGAAGTTGCCATGGCCTTGTTGCTGAGGCTTATGTTCATTACTACAGTGAACAAATAACCCCCCCAAAACTGACGTGGATGTGTAAAGAAGATCCACTTGTTGACTGTTGGTCAGGTGCTCTCTCTGTTCCCATGGTTGAAACTGTTGCGGCGTCAGTGAGGATGAGCGCTCCACAGCATTTTGAACTGCAGCCTAATGAGCACCGCTATCTTCCCCCTCATCCGTTCCCTCTGATATTTATCCAGCTCATGCCCTGTTTGGTCACATGTGAAGCCGCTCTGAATTACCCATTAACTGATACTCATCCTTGGCGAAATATGGCGTAATTCACAGCTGCTCGTTAAGTGCTGCGCTTTAGGGGCCAGATGAGCAGGAGTTCAGCCCTCCTGCCCTCTGTGTGAGCCCTAATGTGTGTCTTTGACCGGCGGCCAGTCTAAAGTGCTCTCAGAATGCCCCTTCGGATGTTTTATGGGAACCTTATTGAGTCCAAATACGTCTCAGGTCAACATAAGTGCTGCGTTGTCTCTTTGCTCGCAGCTAAATGCTGCTCTGAGGGTGTTTCAACTCACCGTTGGAATGGGAGATTAAATAATGGCTTCATAATGGCTCTTGTCAGGCTTTTTTGATCTACTGAAGTCTTTTCACCCAGCCCATTTATGTCACGTATGCTTTGCTTCAGACTGCACGGACGTGGAAAAAGTCTCGCCACACTTCCTCGCTTGTCCTGAAAATCACCTCTTAACACACACCCATCTGTCTGAAAATTGTTTAACGACAATGAGACTGTCCAAAATGAGTTACTCTGCAGGTTTCTTCAGCCTTTTCGGGCTTGATTACTCAACGTAGGAGAAGTGAGGATCATCTTCTTCATTCACATCCAAATCAGGCCACGCTTTATATGTGGATGTGTATATTCGAAGGTTTTTTACCGTCTTCTAAATATGAGTTAAGAATCACTTAATTCCCAAAAGGCAATTAAATTGTGAAGTCCTCAAAGTCTCTGAATTTCTCTGTCCGATTGAACAGATATGGTTGAACAATTATTTCTTCTCTAAAGGTCCCCTCGTGTATGATATCTTAATAGGTACTCCACGTTCTTCCAGTGCAGCTTCTGCTGGATCACATAACAAACCCGGCAATTATGGCTCCGCTCCTCTACCTCCGTGCTATTGGGGGGGGGAGGGGGGCGACTGCTTTGTGAAACGGGCTGCGAGGTTTACTCGACTGAATGTGAGACCGTCTGTGTGTCAGCAGCTGTTCCAAAGCTGTTTTTTCCCCAAGTAATTTCTCCTTCTAATTACAACGGAGCTGTTGTAACAATGGTTGTAGTTCGGAACCAATCACGCAGGTATAATCCCCCCTCCTCAGCACCCCCAATGAAAGTTTTCAATTTCCTATTCTTCCTGGCGGTGAGGAATATTAATCGGAGCTCTGAATACTCGAGGCACTGAACTTAAAAGACTTCTAGAGTTTACGTGGAGTTGGTGCCACAGACGTCGTACTGCCTGAGTAAACAGGGCTTTGCAGGAAATCCTTCCAGAACACAGACATTTGTTCATAAATGCATGGTTAATTTGTCACACGCTCCAACCATTACCCCGTCATTGTGCCGATCATATTCACCAGCAGTCCTCATCCCTACCACCGTTCCCGGGCCACAAGTCGCTCTGTCTGCCTTCTTCCCAGCCTTTCTCTAATACTCTGCTCTCTGTCTCTCTACGTAACAGAAACAGTGGTTTCCTCCACTAACAAGTCCCCTTTGTGTCATTTTTGTTCCTTCAAATGCTGGAAAGCAATATGGTTTGTCTTTATGATTCCAAAAACATAAAGTCCGGGGATCAGGTTTAAGTCTCTAAGTCTGGTTGCTACTGGTCTCTGGTGTATATTTGTGATCTGAAAACTTGAAAATCAACCATGGAGAGTTTGATTTTTTTGGACGTGTCCATTTATAGAAAAACACACATTGTTAATTATGTTAATCTTTTGAAGTTTTCTTTAGCACAAAGGTCTTTCTGGTGGTCTTTGCATGATCTCTCTGTGGCCGATTGAGTTTTCTCCATGGTCCAAAAATCAGCTCGATTAGAAACCAATACTAAATGCTTTATTTGCCTAAAAGCTTCCTTTTTAGGGGACTAAAATACATGCGCAGCTTATATTACTGTGAGAATTAAGTCAAAATATAGCTGTTAATTACCATATAACTGCTAATGTCAACTCGTTCTACATGTGTGGTCCTGGCTGTCGCTAACAAAAGTGACAGCGAGCGACGCTGTAATATGGAAACGTCTTACTTTATTCAGTCCCTTTTTGCTGCAGCACAGCTGCTGCTGGAAGATAACATTGTTCCTGTCGCGGAGCTTCGTAACTCTTCTCTTAGCAGTGCGTGTGGGCCCGGGAGATGCGGGGCAAGGGTTTGTGTGTCGCCGAGATGCTGCGGTTGCAAAGCTGCAGTTATTGTGGCAGCCCCGTAGTCTTCTTTACCACGCACAAGGAAAACCCAGCATTGTTGTTATGAGGTTTTGTAGGTGCATGTTTTCTTATTTTCAGACTGATAGCTGTGGTTTCCTGGTCTGGCTAGATATATAGCTTTAGATTCCTCTTTTGGTATGTTTATGCTGGTGTGGGACAAGAGTGGAGTAGCTTCAGTATGGAAGCCCAGACCGCTCAATCATCGTGTTCCAGGGCTCAAAGGCATCTGTGATCCCTTTTACTGCCTCTCTGCAGTTGTCACTGCAGTTTAAATATAGTTAGATATGTCACAGCCTGCTCAGGAGGAACACACATAGGCCCAAGTAGGTGGGAGGGAATTCACACAGTAGCAACATGCGCACAGACGTGCAAGAGACCAGAACTGAGAGACCAGAACTAGACCTGAGGTATTGTGATAGAATTTGTAAGCCGAGTTGTGTTCCATGAATTCCCCAAGGCTACTGAAGTTGGCATCAGACGGATTCTGCTATTTCTCCATGAAACGCTGGTGTGCTTGCTCTCTCGACTGTGTGTAAAGCCTTGATAAGTGTTCCAAGGTTCCTGGTCTGCAGTTCCTTCCCTCCCTGTCCATCCCGGCATTAGTATGCAAATGTTACATTCAGCTGATGAGATGTCCCACTTCAAGGATAAATCCCCCCAGTGACCCTTGTCTGTGTGTTTGTGTGACTGTGCACGCTCAGAAATGCCACAACACCACAGCTCATTGTTCTCTTTTCAAGATAGAAATGGTCTTTATTTGCGTCTGGATCAGCTCAGTCTGTAGCTGTAGCTTTCTTTACTTGTCATTGCTTTCAGTTATTTACTGTCACTTCTGTTATCTGTTGATCTACCATTTAAAAGCACAGTAAACTAAAATAAATTCATAGGAGCTTGTGATTAAACACAAAGTTCTTGAGTGTAACACAAGGTTGGTTCACCTGTTGCCTTCTCATATGTCCTATTTTACACCTCTAGGTGGCAGCAGTGTTCTGATATCCCTAATGATCGCTTCCCTCTGGCGCCATTGTGATATATAAATGCTGACCACAGCTGCCTGTCCTGTCCTAACCGTCATGTGCTGCAATGTTTTGTTGCTCCGCACATAAGAAATACCTGCTCTCCTTGTCTCTGCTTTCATCAGGCACCCATGTTCTCCTGGCCGCGCTTGAGGGAAGCGGACCCCGTGCTGCGCTGTGAGATGGCCTCCACTGGAGAAGTAGGTGCACAAACGCACATTCTAGTTTTTGGGTGTAGGTTAGAAGAGCCTTCACAGCTGCTTGTGTATGTTCTGTTCCAGGTAGCCTGTTTTGGACAGAATATTTATTCAGCTTTTCTGAAGGCGATGCTCTCCACAGGCTTTAAGCTGCCACAGAATGGCATCTTGATTGGGATTCAGGTAAGACCAGCGCCATCAGGAATCCTACGTGCCTCCTGCTTGGATGTTCTTTTGCTGCAACCACTTTCTTCAAAATAGACGGCTTAAATCTTTCAGGTCTGCTGACTTCTTCCCGGTCCCCTGTATGCTTTCCATCCAGTCCCGTCATGATTTCTGCATCTCAGCATAGATCCGAGACCTCCGAGAACGCTCTTTAGAGTGATGGCAGCAAGTTAGGCCCAGATTACATCTTTTAAAAAGCATTTACACTCTTAAAGTGTCCTAAATTGAGGGAATGATAGGAGGGAAGAATGACTTTTAAGTAGATCTTCTTATCCCTGCCCTGTACTCCCTAAAGACACATAAAGATGTGGGGGAGACTGACGTGGATTTGACTATTATGTAAAACCAGGGAGCTACAATAGACAGACAAGCATAGGACCAACCCTCACATCATTTAGTGGAGTTACATTTGCACGCTGGACTAGGGAAAATCTTTTTGTTCTGCCTCAGGCAGTTCAAATATATCAGTAATCCTTCATCTTCATTTTTTTCTTCTTGGGCTTCTCTCTTCATGTCAGCTTTTCCTCAATTTTAGGTGTGATCAGAAATCCCCTGACAAAAATATTAAGATTTGGAACAGATCCTGGTTAACGGCCATAAATTCAGGTCTTCTTAGCTTCACTCAGACTGTTGCCAAACTCCGTTGGGTTGTGTTGCTTTAACCAGGTCTTTACTAATCATCGTTAATAATCATGACAGAATTCCACCCAGACCGTGTTGCTTGTGCAGACCTTCTGTGCTGTGAACATGCAAAGTTCAGAATTTATTTGCAGCTCCGTATAATTAGGCAACGCTTTAGTGTGCAGTCCAACACACTCCCTGGTGGTTGTTACACTGAATACATGAGCTCGGTGTGGAATTTAGCAGCTAACTGATGCTAATGCATTGACAGAGGTTGCTGGTTGCATCTCCAAAGTGGGTTTTCAACAAAAGCAGATTTCCTGTTGACTTTCCTGATTTCCGCTACTCATGCGTTTGCTTGGCCTCCCACCATCTCAGCATTCATTCCGGCCCAAGTTCCTGGCCACAGCCCACCAGTTAAACGAGGAAGGATTCAAGGTGAGCTTTTTAACACGATCACTTAAGATCGTCTTATGCAAGAATAAACCCCTCGGATTGGCGAGGGTTTGTGACGCTGTCCCCGCCCTGCAGCTCTACGCCACTGAGGCGACCTCCGCCTGGCTCTGTGCTAATGATGTGCCTGCGACGCCTGTTGCCTGGCCCTCTCAGAAGGAAGGACACACCAGTTTGCCCGGTATAAAGAGGTCTGCAAATATCACTTTCAACATTTCATCCTCAGATTCAGAACTGGACTCCGTTTTTCTAAATGTTTAATCAAATGCAGCCCAGAGATCTGAGGGCGTAGCCCCTTCGTTATCTCAGTCATATGCTGACAGATCAAAGATGGAGCCTCGTTACGAGCCCAGCGTCGCGGCTTTAGTCCCGAACAGAGCAACACCACACGAGCGCTGTCCAGAGAGCAGCGGAAGCACCTGAGGTCACGGAGGCTTTTACGTTTCCCTTCTGCACCCCTCCTGATCAAACACACCAACGTTTGTAGCCGTGTGTCTGCAGGGATGTCAGAGCCCACAAATAATAATCCTGCTACTTTGGGGATTAGCTGGGGGGGAAAAAAAGATGTTGAGGGAATTTGTTGAGTTGAATTACACAATTATTCACACTTCTGTGCAGGTGCGACCCACCATCTTTATTTATTGATCACCATCTTTAATTATGCATTTACTTGATCGGTTTTCAAAACCAAATCAACCAAATCAATTAACCTGGTTACATTAAGCGACTGGCAGCTTTTATTCTGAAGGCCAGAGCCGATTATGTTTTGTCTTATTTGCCGTCACAGACTGATCAATGAGGGTCACATCGACCTGGTCGTCAACTTGCCCAATAACAACAGCCGCCACCTGAAGGATAACTTCGTCATCCGCAGACTGGCCATCGATCACGGAGTCCCGCTAATCACCAATTACCAGGTTGGGGGACATCAGGGCGCCATTGTGATGGGCTCAACGCTCCTGCCTGGGTTAAATATTTACACACTTCCTCCTTCTCTTGTATCAGGTGGTGAAGTTGTTCGCAGAGGCCATTTGTCACGCGGGGGAGCTGGACACGTCCAGCCTGTTCCACTACCGGCAGAAAGACAACCAGCAAATCTCTAAGCTAACGATATAAGGTCTTCCCCTTTCTGATAAGGAAGGGGGGGTTACAGAGTAGATATCTATTATATGTAAATTCATCTGCATATAAAGTGAAATGAACTTTTATATTTGCATTAGTTTTTGGTAAATTCCCAAGGGCATTTTTTTTTTCTGCTCACCTGTGTGATACGAGTACATAGACTGACCTTTTAGGCTGGGAACACACCAGAGGATTTTCATATCTTAACCAATTTTTAACCGATTTTTTTTTTTTTTTTTGTATGATTATTTCAACCAATTTTAAGTGTAAAGGTCGTTTCAGTCAGACTGAGACCACACACCTGAGGAGAGGCTGAGTGGACGCCGATGTGAGAGCTCAGGTAACCTCGTGGGAATAGATATGAGTAATTTATTTATTATTTTTAGAAGCAAACCGACTAATGGAAATGGTAATTGTTAACGTTAATCGTTAGCAATCACATTTTCTGAGCTAAGACAAAGTCAGAAAGCATTAATAGGCGCTTCCTGTCTGTAGCGGTCTGATTTTATTTGTTATAGTGACAGATTTCTTTTCCCTTCCATTGTGGGAAATTCTTTTATTGTTGTTTTGTTTGAGCTTGATGCAGAATCTGGGCACTTCCTGCTCTGATTGGCTGTGTCCGTTGGAGACGCACAGATGAACGGATCCCAAACATGTTTGCTATCTCCGACCCGATCTCCCATCACTCGGACTCTCTGACCCAGTCAACTAATCCCGTTGACACCACACACTTGAGGGTGCACCCGGACGGTGTTGGCGCCCCCGCCGACCGTCTGGGGAAGCTGACCGAGCTCAGATCCAGCCAACAATCCTCTCTTGTGTCCTCAGCCTTATATCATGCAGATTTTTAACCATCAATGATCTAATGATGCCAAATGTTCACATGTGTTCCATTAATGATGCACTGTAACATATATATGCACTATATGGAATGCTGCCTGTGAATTAAAGCTTTTGTAACGAGATTTGTTTACATATGTATGAACTGAAACAAAACTCCATTGAAACCTGAGTTTAATTGCACATCAGTGAAAGACACCAGTGGTTATCAGTCCTAGTGTCCTGCCAGGGTTCCTGCCTGTGTGACTGCTGAACCTGTGTGAGTGGGGGTGCACCTGAGCCTGCGTGGCCCCGTGTGAGTATCCCAAAGCGTGCATCCTCTCATGTTTGTGTTGTTCTCTCTGTTGTGCGATGCAACATAGCTGTATTTAAGTTTATTTTAAACTTGTCCTTATTCACCCAGTGTCCCTCAAACCCTTCAGATATCCTTCATCCTTCATATCTATATATATCTATAAATAATATAAATAAACATAGACTAAACACAAGACTAATGCTATTAGTTATTTTTTGATCTCTCTTTTTTTGTATTTCTCCCCAGCCAACAGCTGCTTTAGATTCCATATACAGACTCTCCAAAGACGGCCTTATTGATCCAACTTTCCTCCGGCTATTTGACCCGACTTTATCAGCCTCCGCCTCGGCTTTTGCAGCAGGTAACGCCAGGTATCTTCAGCCTCTTTTCTCCATTTAATAAGCTACATCCACAGTATGTGCAGCACCTACAGCGCTCTAAATCCACAAATAGAACTTCCCACTGGCCACAGAACAAAGTCAGAGAGAGGAAACTCCGGAAGACGCTTTGTATTTGCGCAGCATATCTGGCCTGGCTGTTACTGTACTCATTACTCAGTGGTGGTGATGTAACATAAATTCAGGAGCCTACAGGATCATTTCATTATTTACAAATCAAAACTGCCGCGTCGGAGCTTCTGCATCATCAAAAAGTAATGACTGATGTTTTGAACAAGTGACTGTTCCTGCAGAAATGGCGTGAAGGACATTACAACAGGGAGGGCACATTAGCAAAACTAGCTTAGCATTAGAGTGAGGAGTCAAAATATTCAGTGTGCACTCTCGGGAGCTACAATAGAAAATGTACATCTTTCCCGTTTCAGCCCCAAAACCATCTAAAATCCCATATGTTCTGCTCAGCTAAGTCTACTGGAGCTCAAGGACATCACTCTCGCTGTAGCCACAGTAGCTAAGCAACGGCGCTGCTGGCTGACAATAACTCCCAGGTAGACCCCAACATCCTCAGTGGCATGTCTGCAAATTCCTCCTTGATTAATGTTTAATGTTGTTAAATTCAACTTTGATATATATGTTTCTAATTTCCAATTTAAGAGGGGAAGCTGTCATTCTTATCAAGTTATAGTCAAAGTTTTATTGAATTCAAGTTTGTGGGTGATCTTGTGTTACAATATATTTTATAGTTTTTCATATTTATGCATATTGATCATCTGTTCCTGACCACCTGTCTCTGTGCACGTGTGTTCATTTCAACGGGGTGCTCATAAGTGGTAAAGAGGGGCCCAGGATTTTGGAAGGTTATTGGAGAGTTCACGTGTTCACGGGAAGAAGTAATGAATAAAAATCCTCCACAAAATTAGAATTTTCCACCCTTTCTTCCTTTTTAAGACAATGACTGTCTTGAGATGTTGAACTTGAACTGTTCAAGTGCACTTTAGTGGTATTGACAGCCTCCTTTTTGATCAGCGGAGGAGAGAAATCGGCCGGATCGGCCGCGGAGTTGCTCATGCTGTGCTAAGTATGCTAATTAGAGACGCGTGGGGCTCCTTCTGAATCCCACCTCTGTAGGACGGGATGCTAACAGCCTCATCACTGATTCGACACAACACATTTCACTGAAGCTGTTGTTTGTCCTCCGTCTGTTCCGCCGTTAAATGACACCTTGTTTCCACGGCGATTGTGCAGCCTAATGACTTCCAGGACCACCGCAAGCTGTGAGGCTGTGCCCCGTACAGGGCAGTGGCCATAACAACATTATTTACACCGACGGTTATCCTGCCGCATACAATGGATAGGCGCGCTTGTAATCTGAGGGATTTCATTTAATTGCAGTAGAAGGGCAGATTCGAGCCACTCGCATGGCTCATTCTGCCGCCGAGTTAGTCATTTAAATCCCGCCAATGTTTCTGGGCCTCGCGGTGACCAATGAGCAGCCAAGGCTTCGCACAATGCTTCATCTCAGCAGTCGGCTCGTCTAACTGATCTATAAGTGAAACCCTCACATACTAATGACTCCCATTCGCATCGGTTTTGTGTATAAGGTGTGTCTGATGAGCCCGCGGAGATCGCCTCCCCATTTGTTCGAGCACAATTACGAGGACATTGTGAGAGGCTTGGCGCCGAGCGCAGAACCTGTTTCGTTGTGGTCTCAACTTTCAGTTTTTCGAGGGTACCAAAGAGGATGTTTAGCAATCAGCGTGACAGAAAGAAGCACTTGTGTTCAATCACAGAACTTGTTTAGAGAGGAGCAGCGTGGCTGTTAGGTGGGTTTTGTGCAGCTGGCGTTGTGCCGGTGATGGAGGGGAGATTTCCTCTGTGGACTGTGAAGGTTGCAGCTGAGGCTTCATGGAGGATACTAACAGGAAGGCTACCGTCAGTCCACCCAGGATGACACTAGCTCACCTCTAATCGCTCCAATATGAGCCACAGGAAACTTCTGCTCACAGGTCCGTGCAGAAATGGTGTATTACCCTCAGTCACCAATAGGGGGCTCTGCACATGCATTCTGAAAGCTTTAATATTAAAAGCCTATTTTGTTTGTTGCCAATTCTTTTTGAAAGCTGTGGAAAATACTTTTCCTTGTTCTAATTTTATATTTTTTATCTTTGTCTATTTTAGGACAATGAAGCCAAAGAAACTCTTGTTCAGTCTCGACATCAAATAAAAAAGAATCCTGCTGAAATCAGGAGAGGTAGAGGAGGAGAGGCAGACCTGAGTCATGGTGCAAGTACAAACATGAACCACAGTCACCGTTATTGCAGATAATACAATGTCGCTACAGCATGAGCTTTATGAAGGCTACTTTCACCTGAAAATAACCATCTAACAGAAATGATCTCAACAATCATGTCTGGAATCATCTAAAAGCCACCTCCTGGCTAACTGTGGGAGCTCGTCTGATGTCTCTGTCTTTAGTGGCACGTGTCCAAGACGGAATCAGAAAGAACCGTTACCACAGAAATGACATAAAAGATTTTAAAAAACTATTAATTTGTAAGATGCAGAGCTTCTCCTGTGGCATTCTTAATATTCAGCATCTCCATTATTGGAAAACATCTGGTGGTTCACTGTCGGACGGGATCAGGCCCGGTCGAGGACGACGCGGCGCCGAAACCCATTCATTTGGTGGTTTTATGCAGTTTGAATGAATGGGCAGAGGGCAGGATAAGAGAGCTGCGTAGCGGGAGAAGAAAGATGGACTAATTTAAAGATGAGAGCGTAGGTCTGTAACAACAACTCAGCATTAATCTTTCAGCATCGCCTGTGTTGTGTAACTGGGCTTCCTTAAGCTCATTACATATGAATCTAGGCTATGTAAATATTTCACCACAGGCTACTGTTGAGTCTGATCCCTCATCTCCCCTCTGTTATTTTATTATTTTAACCACGCAGAAATGATCCCTTTACCTCCTCTCCTCGCCCCAAAAATACCCTCACCTATAAACCCCAGACGCACTACGATTTATAAGGCATCGAAATCATTCGCCATTATTTATTTAGGAGACCATTAATTTTAATTGGGATTCCTCGTGGGCGCACGACACAGCCGGCAGTGTGATCGGTTTCCTCCGCTTCCCAGCGGCCTCACAAAAACTGAGACGCTCAATATTGAGGAGGGAAGTGAGGACAGGACGTGTCCTGATACCAGGCAGCCTGGGTCAGCTGTTCAATGTAGCAATCCTCTGCTAAGAAGAGCACCTGTGTCTTAAATTGGGGGGGGTGTTGGCAGAAAGGTAAAGTCAGCAGCTGTGGCGGTCAGGCCCATGAGGTCGATGGTTCGGGAATAATGGTACAGTAGAGTAGAGCCGGAGTCCAAGTCCAGGACAATCGATCTCCATCTTTAACAACATTTGCACAGAAACCTGCATCCAGTCTTACTGAGCGACCTTCTGTAACTAAACTCTCCATAAAAACAAACCAACGTTTGGCTCCTTTGGTTTTTCTGCCTGAAGTGGCGTCGCTGTGGCGTGATGCTGCAGCAGGGCCTGACTAAACCTTATTTCAGCACCCTGAGCCGCTCTCAGGTGTGGTCGGGTGTTGCCCTGGTTACGGCGAAGAACACGCGAGCTCTCCTTCGTGGGAAAGACTGTACCCCCCCCCCCCCCCCCAACCCCCCAAACAACAACTGCGCTTTCAGCCTTTTACATGACTCTGGCTTCTGTGCAGTTGATCGATGTAGAACCATCAGGGTTGTTTAACTGATCCAACCTGTGTAATCGGCAAAGCAATTCAATTACATAACAGTAGCGCATGTGAAAAAAAAAAGTAAAGTGGGCGCTAATAAAAAAGAAGTGAACCTCAGGGTAAGCAGGCTCTGATATCTGTGAATGCAAATGTGAATTTCTGTGCTGACAGGGAAGTTTAAGGGCAGAAAGAGCAACATCCAGCCAGTCATGCAGGCAGTCTAATAAAACTGAGTAGTCGACGGTGTCAAAAGCCAAGAGATCCAATAAAACCACCAGTGAGCAGCTCTGCTGTTAATAAAATTTGACTTTCAAAATCACCCTTTTCTGAGGCTTGATCTGAAACAAAATGGAGCTCTGCAACAGTTTTGTGTGCTGGAGAAACTACTTAGATAAGCTGGCGCTGGAAGGTCAGAGCCCGGTCAGAAGTTTCTGAGGCTCCTGCAGAGAGGTCAGTGAGTGCAAGTCTCCAGTTTGAAACGGAAATATTAATAGCTGCTTCACAGTTCTTTTAGCAGGTGTTTTAGTGGTTGTCCAGTTTTACCTGTTTGATGTCCACAAAATCAGACACTGATCTAGATTCATAGCTACTGTAGCCTTATGCTAACATATGGGAAAGCATCGTTTTCACAAGGATCAAACAGCAACGCTGCTCTGTGGTTTTCAACTGGCAAGAGATCACAAAGAAAGGAAAGACACAATCATCGCTGTCTAATTTCCCATCATTCAAATGTCTGGGATATCACTCCCAGTCTCCCAGTCCCCCAGTCCCCCAGTACGGACTCATGAGCCTGGGGGAGATACCAGCAGACAGGCCAGGAAAGGGACCTACCCAGCAGAACCAAGAAACAGGAGGACTCTCAGAGCGTGGACCTCCAGTCATCCATTCCTCATCACTTTTGTAAGAAAATGGGCTCAAACATCAACGAGAGGGGTCGGAACCTGACGCCAAAGAGTTGCAGATTTACCGTTTGCACCCTGCGGGTTCCCACTGAGCACACGTGACAGACGTGAGAGACGCTGCGGAGAAGGTTCTGCTGCCTGCAACGTCCTCCGGTGTGGCAGCGGGTCGGGGAGGGTCTGGGCGGGCATGTCCTTGGGGTCACCTGCAGGAAGGCAAATGGTCCGCTGGTGCCCAGCAATCCCCTTGGAAGGTGTTTCAGCCAATCAGCGCCCGCCCCTCGTCCTCCCTTGCAGAGACGCTCGGCCCGTGGTTAATGAGTGTGGAAATCTCCTCGGAGTGCAGAGTCCAAGTCATTTCACTGCCGCTGGGCCCCCTGCGCGGTGAGACTTTGCATTAACACCGAAAAAGGACAAAGAAATAGTGCGGCTGTCTCTCTTTACACACCGAACTGATCTAAACCGAGGTGCCGACTGTCGCACCAGCTTATTACATTTGTTCAAATGTTTAATTTGATGCCGTTAAGGGGAAGGCAACAGGAGACGGATGTCAGGTGTGCAGCTCTTTCCACTCTTCCTCCCATATTGTTCACACCAGGTTCGAAGATTAGAGCGCCGTGCGCGCTCAAACCGCTCGGGGTTGCTCATTTATTTGGGCGTTCTGGAAATTTCTCAGGGTTCAAACGTGGGAACGCTTCGGTCGCGCTCGTCTGCAGGCGTTTCCCCGCTCCAGAGTTGCAGCTGACTCCTAATTGAACTCCTCTGTGCACTCGGGTTCGCAGGTGTTGTCGTCTTTCCCCTCGATGTTCGTGGCAGCGAGGTCTCTCTGGGTTTCCCTAATCAAAGGAGCATAAAATATTTATGAGGACGCGGAACATTCCAGGCGAACGCACCAGGATACCAGGTGATTAAAACAATCTAAGGAGGAAATGATGTTTAGAGCGCAACGGTTTTGTCTCCACGTCATAACTCAACTTTGGGCGGGGGGGGGGGGGGTAGTAACCTCTACCTCTAACATCCGAGGCACTTCGACACGGACCTGCAGGGTTAATTGGAATTTTAGGTGAATTTTGCTGTGGTGGGGGTGGACAAAAGACGCAGATGAGGCTGCTTTTAGTTCCTGTTGACACCTCACGCATCATATGGTCGTGGTCAGATTTCTGACAGAAACGCGCTGCTGTTTGTCAGGATGTCACGACCCGGAACGTCAAGGTCACTCCGACCTCAAGAACCTGGAATTGTGCGCCGTCTTACGTAGACAACAACCTGACCTCCACAGCACTGATGATTTTCAAAATAAAACACCTCATGCAAACAGTAAAAGGCCATTTGGAAAATAAAACCAATAATTGGTCATTTGGGGCTTTTTGTCAGCAATAATGGTGCCATAATTGTCAGGCTTGCTCCGGATTTTCCATCCTGACTTCAAAAAAAGGGCTTAACCAGGTTCACAGATGCCGGATCTTCAGATGTGCTAAATGTGCAGCTTGTGTCTTCATAAATCTGAATTTCTTAGTGTTCCAGGATCCTGGATGTGTCCAGGAGATGGGACTACCCAGGCGTGGGTTCCTGGTTTAAACGCTTTATATTTGTAAGTCATATGCTGCAGGAGGCTGCTCAGAGGGAGCGTTTGGGCCACAATGACGATGTCTTGGGCTCGATCGAGGAAACGGACACAGGAAATGTTGCTGGTTGACCCTAATTATGAATAACAGGAAATGAATGGATGGATGGATGGAGGACGGAGCGTGGCAGCAGGAGGCACCGGCCCTTCCACCAGGTACGCCCTAAGCAGCTTTCTTTCTGCTTTTCTCCTCTCAATCCTCTTCTGTCAAGGTCACTTTAAACACTGAATCTGAATCTTTTGGATTTCTGCCTTTTTTAAACCGTCACCACTTCTGTGTAGAAAGTCTGTGCTTAAGTAGATAGAGATCCAATTCCATCCATTATGCTCCCCTCCTACCTCCCTACCTCCTTCAAGCCTTTCTATTTTTTCTCCTAAAATAATCCCGACTGTCCGACAAAACTAAAAAGATTTATTTTTAAACAGTCATCTGCTATATTAAAATCAGTCGCGCCCCCGTGGCGCCGGTATTAAAATCAAGTCTCTATCATTGCACAGCATTAGGATAAATGTTGTTTTGGGTTGGTGTCAAAGTAAAGCAGCTGTGATAAATGTGCAACATTAAAGCCAAAAAGCATTTTTAAATGAAGTTATATTGCAGGATGCGGACAGATAAGAGCCAGCCCGTCGGCTTGACTGTAGCGTACAGTGATTTTGAATATTCTAATTTCTATTAGCTGCTTCAGAGAAATAACGACTAAATAAACCCAGCGAATTGTGGGAACGAGGCTAAAGCCATACTTCATTACCACGTAGTGAACAAATAGCAATTTAAGCGGTTATGAATTGCAAATCCCCCGTGAATGTCGCTTTTCGATGAGTTATTCATTGTCATTAATTAAATTGTTTAAAAAAAATACAGCTTCATGTGTTCAGCCCCCCACACACACTCAAGTTATCATTTAAAAAGGGTGCTCAGGCGGGGGCACTTTGTTTATGGTTTCATGTTCCTTCCTAAAAGCTAGTCAAGCACTGCTAAAGGTGGGGCTACACTCCATATTTATGAAATTGGCTCTGTGTGAAATTGGTTTTTGCCTAATGGATCCCTGCATGGGTGCCCCGCCTGATACCCCGGCCTCGCCTTCTCCACACCGACACGCGGATGGTGAAGAACAGGAAGCGAAAAAAAAGGGGCCAAGATTGTTATTACAACGATTCAGTTTTAAAAACGTCCGTACAGGAAGTCGGCCCTGTACGAAGCGCTCTCGCTGTGAATCTGCCTCCTCCGACTTATTAGCAGCCGTTCCAGCTGAAAAGGTGAAGCAGAACACAAGAATTCCCAGGGAAAAAAACAGTACGAGGCTGAATCCTTGCCTCGAACACCCACATTCTGCTCCCTTTATCTCGCTATCGCTCCCAAGGGCCGATCAGCTAGCTAACGAGGCTGCGGACATTCGCTCCGGCTCTGAAAACCATCTGATGTTTGGGGGGGGGAAAAGGCAGAAACGATCCTTCGAATACTTCTGGAATGAAGATCATTAAACAAGTAGAAGCGTCTGTGTTTTCTCCGGTCAACAAGCGCTACAGAAGGATGTAGCCCATAATGTTCGCACTGGATTTAAGACACTCTTTACACTTGTCTATAATGTAAATAACAAAGTTTATTCCAAAACAGATGCCATCGTTGCAGGGCTGCTCAACGCTGTCATTCACATTTCTGGAGTCATTAAATGGCAGCATTCATTCATTTATTACATTTCCTTATATTACCGATCACTTTACCATCAAACATCCCTCACTATTGGCCTCCACGCGGCCAAGGATTCAAGGGGGGCGGCCCTGGAGGGACGGGAGAGAGCAAACAGAGGGTTTAGAGGGGGTGGACGGATGGGAGGATGGATGAAGGTTGGCTGGAGGTGTCAGTCTCATCTCTCTCCTGTCTCTCCTCATCCATCCTGCCTGCGCTGACAGACAGGCTCCCAAGCAGAACAGCCTGCAAGCCGGGGTGATTCATATTCCTTACCTGCACGGACCCCGGCAGCACCGCCAGGAGCAGGCAGGCACACAGGGCCGGGCTGGTGGGGGGCAAATGGAAGGGGGGAGGCAATCAGAAAAAAACAGCAGGCAAGAGCAAATATTTTGAATATGGTCATAAATTAACAATTTGATGATTAATTTAAAACATTCTTAGCATGAAGAGGATGGAGGGAGGGAAAAAAGAGCTTCAACGGCGAGACGCCTCACAGGGACGCTGTGATCAGTCGGCTGCTTTCATGGGTTTTTCCTCCCACATGTTTCCATTTCATGTGCTGCCACTCGTGGACCCATTTGTGAGATGAACAGACATGTTCCCACACGTGAACTTTCACAAGTATTCATTAAAGCGTTGGATTGCTGCAGTTTCAGGGAAACAAATCTCCACCAGCACCAAATGAGCAGCCAAACACACATACGCAACCTTGTTCTTCTATCTTTATGGGGACTTCTGCATCACCCAGCTCCACTCCCCACCATCACAATTAACACCCTTCGCAAAACCCACTTATCAAAACCATGTCTTAACCCTCAAACAGTCCTTTAACCTCCCAAAAATGGCCTCAGTGTGTGAGGGAAATGCTCAATATGTCACAAGTATGGGAACATGCACCCGCCGGCTCAGGTGTGCCCAGCCTCTGTAACCCAACCGTGCCTGCATTGTACTGCACACCTGTCCCATATTCATCATCTGAGAAGCTATTTAAACAATATATGACCACATTTTAACGTAAGATTCTCTGTGAACTATTATAAAGAGTGAAACCCCCATCTGTGCACTGATTAGCTTGTTCCCTTTGTCCGCGCGCTAGCTAGCAGCATTGGTTTGCCCTCGTATCTGATGAGTGACCGCTACCGTTAATACAAATCTAATGCGAACGCTGACTCCTGCATTGCGCTCAGACAAAAATGGAAGGCGTAGCTCAGCGGAGAGGTTTCGGTGGATTCCAGATGGTTGCCGTCTGTCGGCTCACAATCGGCCGTTATTGGTGATGCGAGGCGTCACCGTGGAGGCTGCTGCCGTTATCGGGCCCGGCAGGACAAGGATCCCGCACCATTATGTGTGTCTCTCTCTCACATCCCAGCTTTGTGTTTCTCCCACTGTTCATCCTTTGCTATTCAGGAGACATCACAAAGAAATCTCAGCTGTCAGATAAGGACAGATTGTGGACCTCTGTTGCGTAGCGTAACCAACAGGCAATTGGATTGAGAATGATTCTCTCTAATGACGAGGCCGGCTCAAGGCTGTTAGTGGTAATGAGAACACGGTACGTGAGCAGAACTCCACTCTGCTCTGCTTCACGGTGCACCACTGAAGGCCAGGACACACACACACACACACAGAGGAACACGTGGACGGGGACACATGCGGGCAGAGACGCGCATGCACGAGTGTAGCTCAGTAAACATTTAGCGTGGGGCTGAACCTCTGAGCCAGTGGAGATGGAGGAGGGCCGGGGACAAACATGTTTAATGCACAAACTTGTTTGTGTGTTCCTCTTTTGGCTCGTTGTGAAGAAAAAAGAAACGATGTGTGTGAAGCTTGGCAGAGCCCCGCTCTGGTCCGTAACTGGCACGCCTCACTGGCGGGTTGGGAGACACCTACCAGGCACACGTGTTACACGCGTGTTGCCAAGGACGGCGTTTCCGCACCCCTGCCTCGCCCGGCGCGGACGCGACGGAGCGACCCTCTGTCTACCTGCACCCCACCCCTCCCACCTTCACATGCACAACAACAACACACACACACACACACACACACCTGTGAGCCGATGGTGTGTATCCCTGCTTAACGACGGGGAGAAACACGAGCTGAGGCGTTCACAAATATACCAGAAGACTTAAAAAACAAACTGGCAGATGCTGCTGCATGACAACACACACACACACACACACACACACACACACACACACACACACACACACACACACACACGTAGTCTCGCTCCAAACAGCAGGCAGATTGTGCACCGTAGTGCTGGGAGCTTAACCAAATGATGCATGTCTGCGGTTCTGTAATCATAAAAGCCATCCTCCGTCCCTCGTGTGGGAGTCACAGCAGAGCATGTGCGATAGTAGCACTTGCGTAATGGCGGACCACCAGATGCTCGGTGAAATGCTCAATGGAGCCAATCAGCGCTGAGTGCGCTGCGGAGGCTCCCCGTTACACCTTCCATTCCCACCTCTGCAGCCAGGCTGTGTGCTGGAGTCTCCTGAGCTCAGAGAGAGGACAGATGCTGATCTCTTCATAAGCACTTCAGCATTCTCCTGCTCTGTTTGGGGGGGGGGTTGCATCCACACTCCACGGTGAGTGTTTAAAGCCTTTAACAATGTGCACTTGATATAAACACTTGGACCTGCTGCCCTGTTACAAAATGTAATTTAATTCTTAATCTATTTACTTGTTTATCGCAGCTGCAGTTTAAAATTGCTTTTAATATTGTAGCTATTGTAGCTATATAACGTATTTATACTGCAGCTATATTCAGTGTTTCCCACTTTATAATAATGGCCAAATATGTAATTTCTCCACAAGAGCACCTCAACACCTTTTAAGTGTTTTTAAATGCACTTACTGTCCATAAGGGGGCGCTGCAGCCAACCCATCTTCTACAAAACGGAGCAAAAACTTTTGATAACACTTTTTTTTTTAAATGCTCTAATTTTTCATGAGCCGAACTCAGCAAAAAAGACCTATTTCCCTCAAATATTGTTCACAAATCTGCCTTAATTTGACCTTAATCGTGATAAATGGGCAAATGTGTCTGAAAACCAGTCGGTATCTGGTGCCTCCCACGGTGGATCAGGCTGTTGATCGTGGCCTGTGGAATGTTGCTCCACTCCTCCAAACGGCTGTGTGAAGCTGCTGGATATTGGCAGGAGCTGGAACACCCTGTCCTACATGTGGATCCAGAGCGTCCAAACAAGCTCAGTGGGCAATTATCTGTGGCCCCACGCTGGGCGCTAAAGCTGCATGTTTTGGGGGAATCCCCTTACTGCCTTATTGATCTCGATAATCCACCAGATACACAACGGTTTGGCCCTGCAGCTGCTCCGTCCTCCGGTAAACGACACAAGGCTGCGTCTTCAGGGCTCCGACAGGCAGGATTCATGATCTTCCCCCTCTGTAGCGTCACAAAGGAGCCACAAAAGGACCCGTTAGCTCTTCCCATCTAGAGGAGAACCACCCATTTATTGTTCGGATTTTGGTGACTGCCAGGAGTGAGTATTTCACTCAGATGTTGGACGGCTTCATTATTGATTTATTATTATTTTTTAAAGTGCAGGTCGCGTCTACACAGCTGAATCGGATCCGCTGAAAACAGAATCTTCCTATTTTAAAAATAGGCTGGATCTTCTATTTTCTCTTTGCGCCCCGACTTCCTGTCCCTGACTTCCTGTCCCACACGTGCTGCTCGTTTGCTACGTCGCGCGCCGCCATAGAAACGTGTCGCCTTGAAAGTGACAGCGGACATCAAACTAGGTGCAGAAGATGCCAACACGCTCGTCTCTTCTGTCATGTGTTGTGCTCCAGGAGGCTCCGGGTGCCCGCCCCAGATGATTGAATCAATTCACAATTAAGAACGCTTTGCACCATCCATCTACCTGCCGCGCCCCGATGAGCAGAGCATCACGCCGCCGCCCGGATTCAGTAAACACCATGAATGCTTAATGGCAGCCCGTCTGCTCCCGACGGGCGATCGCCGTCCGGATCCCGACACCTGCAATGCAGCGTCTCCGCGGCCTGGTGCCGTTGTCTTCAGGAGAAACTGGCCTCTTCAAACAGAGATTAGCAACCAAATCTGACCGGTCGCATGTTTAATATTGAGCGTTTGGAAACTGAAGCTCTTCAACACACCACCTTTATCCGTCTGAAGCTACGCTACCGATACTTGGGTGTTTATGCATCCAGGATGTTTGTTGGTGAACTGAGCCGTGGCTTTCTTTGTTTTTTCATATATATCTTTTAAATTCGTTTTTTTTCCTATGATGAGCGATTGTTGACTGGGAGAGGAGATTTAAGACAAATGTGACGGTAAAACGAACTCTCTCTCGAACCAAAGGGTTCATTTCAACTCCAACATTCATGCTCTGGTTTTCCAGCCCTCCAGTCACGTATAACCACCATTTTTATCGTGACTATTCAGATTTCTCAGACTGAAGTGGAGTTTAATTGAAACCGCTGTGTCCAAACTCCCCGTGTGCGACGCTGAGACCCACCAGATCCCTGCTGGAACCCTGTTAAGTGAGCTCCTTATTTCTAAAGAATCTCAGAGACTATGAAATATTGGAAAGCACAAGAACTCGCGCGTGCGCGCGTCGGTTCACTTCAATAGCCACAGGTATGAAAGGGCGACATTTAAGTGATGATTTTCATGTTTTTTCTTTATTTAATGAATTAGTCAAGCTGTGATTATGCAGTAATATATGCGAATATCAAAGACTGTAACTACATTTAAAGTACAAAATGCTGAAAGCTTTCATTGTGCCTGTTTGAGAACGGCAACAAAATGAATACGGTAAATTGAAAATAAACACCCCCGGCAAAATAACAGATGTCGGCAATTAAAATGCATATAGAGCTGCAGGTCGACTCTAATGCATATTTATCAAAGGTGCTCCATCAGTGCACGAATGGAGGAAGAACGATGCCAAAAAAGAGTGCTCGTTCATTATGCCATCACTTTGAGAGACAGCAGGAGGCCGACTGAGGCATGCTGGGTAAGCGGCGTCCTCAGCTACTCCCTAAATGTAGCTGATGTTGAGGGTTCTGACCAGATCTGAGTGGGATCGACATTTTGTAGAGCTTTAATAAAGCAGGCAGAGGAGCACCAAGGTGGTTTCTGAGCATTATTGAGATGAAAAGGCCACATGGTCCGAAAACTGCCTGGCTGCTGACGGAGCTCGAGCCCGGAGACGCACAGGGGCGGCGTGTATGATTAACATCTGCCCCATCTAACGTGCGTACACACACAGTTAGTGAGCAAACGAATCCAAAATGGCCGCTCGTGACCTAAAGTTCACAAGAGTTGATGGTAGTCAGGCGCAGCCCAAATATGTTCCACATTATTTGCTGTGACTGGTGGAGAGGTCGGTAGGACTCATTCATGTTGTGTAACCAGTGGCTGCGTTGACGCTATTTCCTATTTTCCTCCCGCTTCCGAAGGTCAGTTGCTCTGTTCATTTTGGTTAGGAGAGACCGTAACCTTGAGCTGATCCCCGTTAGGGGTCTGTGAGCGTTTTGTTTTGATGAAACCCCATTAAAATACACTCAAACCTAAACATAAAGGACTTTTCACTCTTGATCTGATCTGATGGAGGCTCCTACCTTCGTTTTAGCCCAACAAACACCTCAGCCTGGTTGCTACGCTATGCCAAGCTAAGCTAAGCTAAGCTAAGCTAAGCTTTGCCATATGGTGCAATGACACTGCAACGTCTGTCTTTATAAAACAACACCCAGATAGTTGTTGGGTAAAGGACTGAAGTTTAATTTTAATGGTTACTCGCTTGAACTGTTTTCCAAGAGTGTTGGAAAGAACCCACTAAACCCACTAAAGGAAGGTGGCTAATGGGAAGCAAATGAGACTCAAGAAGAGACGACAAATGTGACGGTAAAACGAACTCTCTCGAACCAAAGGGTTCATTTCAACTCCAAAATTCATGCTCTGGTTTTCCAGCCCTCCAGTCACATATAACCACCATTTTTATCGTGACTATTCGGATTTCTCAGACTGAAGTGGAGTTTAATTGAAACCGCTGTGTCCGAACTCCCCGTGTGCGACGCTGAGACCCACCAGATCCCTGCTGGAACCCTTTTAAGTGAGCTCCTTACTTCTAAAGAATCTCAGAGACTATGAAATATTGGAAAGCACAAGAACTCGCGCGTGCGCGCGTCGGTTCACTTCAATAGCCACAGGTATGAAAGAGCGACATTTAAAAGAGATGATTTTCATGTTTTTTCTTGATTTAATGAAGAAGAATCAAGAAGAGTGCGGCATCATGGGAATAAGAGAGATAACTCTTTTTTTAACACACACATGAAGATGCGCATGAGTCAGAGTGCTGCGGCTCTTTTTTCAGAGGCGGAAGAAGAGGGTTATTTTTATGTTAATTGCACACTTTCTGCTTCACCTGTTGTTCTCTGAATACGCTGTTTAAATCACTTGTTTCTCTCAGCCACCTGCCTGACGGGGAAAATGAGCAGAGGCATAATTGGACGAGGCAGCTGCACTCTCTGACCCTTTTTTTTTTTTGTCTTCTTCAGAAAAGAAATCTGGGAGTCGCCTTTGCAGTCTCCAGGATGCGGAGATTATTAGCTGTATTCACATCTGGATCGCCCACAACCTGATTTCTCCATCTTTCCCCTCCCGAATTATGAACGTTGATGGAGCTGTTGTGGAAAATAGCCAGGAAGACCTCATCCTCTATTTAAAATGAACCCTCATTAATATTTCAAAATGTTGGATATTCATGAGAAGATTTCCAGTTATCTCGCAGTGCAGCGGGAAGGCCGGGATGGGGGCTGTGGCTTTGAAAAAAAGAGAATTAAACGAGAGCGGAACTCCAGTTCAGGGATGAGCAGTATCTGCTGCAGATCATAGATGTGATGAGCTTTTATAAAAAAAGACCTGGAAGTGGAGAAACTGTAGAGGAAGTCTGTCATTACCCCTTCACTCCACACACGGCTAGGCCCATTACTCCGTTCCCCCGTTGCACTTCTGACAGAAATGTAAGTATGCTAAAAGCTAATGTGTGTGTGGAGGCGCACCACCTCCGAGAACTCGGATGAAAAAGCTAAAATCAAACAATATCAATTCTGAAATGTGTTGAAAGACGCCGCCGCCGCTGCACCTAGCTGGAAAGCTCAACGGATTCTGCTTTAATACGTCTCACAGATAGTTAGCCACATTTACCGCCACGCACCCCCCCCACAAAACCCACAAACGCACAACTTTCCAGGCGCGCGCGAGACGTATGCGCGCACGGAAACCATTTCTCTGCTATCTCAAAGATGCAGAACTACCGCCGAAGAGATTTGTGAGCTCATTTGCAAAGCGCATTAAAGTGCCCCAAAAAAAGGTAAAAAGCCCGAAGAGTGTGGCAGTTTATTGTGGAAGGTGCAAACCTCATTCCAGCTGCTGACACTTGGGTGCAGATATCAGAGATATTAGAGATGGACCCTTTTTTCCCCACTTACGGAGGAGCTACCGCGTGAAAAGAAAATGCGTGTCTGATTTTTTTTGCTGTAACGATAAAAGCTAAAGTGTGTGTCATCTGCAGCAAGTGAGCGCGAGTCCCGGTGCGATTTGTCTGGGAGGTGGCTGAGCCATTCCTCAACGCGAAACAACGGCGCCCGAGAGCAGATAGCAGCGGATGAAAAAAAACACGGCGCCAGAAGCTTCAACGAGGTGATTTCCAAGCAGATAAACTCCCCATCAGCACGAGGAAAGAACACAAGCTCGATACTGTCCACCCACTTTGCTCAACCTATAGCGCTCAAATCTCATTTTAGCCACTGAACAGTTAGCTGTTGTTCCTACAACTAGCAAAATAGACAAAAGCAAAAAAAATCAAATCAAATAAAGACCCACTAGCTGGTGCAAATATACTTTGGCTGTACCAGCGACTTGCACCGCTGGCAGCTACACACACACACACACACACACGGGCGTGTGTGCGGATGTTTTTGTGTAGCTTTGACAGCCAAGTGAGGGCGAATGCCAACTGCCCACAATGGGGAAAAACGAAATCCTGCTAACGGGAGTGTGAAGGGAGGCCTGATGTTTCATATCAGGGGGGGCGTTTCTTGAAAGTATAGGAAACAAGATTCTTTGGGATTGTATAATTTGTATTCCTGATTCAGTAATCTGCAACAGGAGGCACATTGTCGAGCTGCTTAATATCGGTGGCACGACGATTCGGAATTTTATAGGGGGAATGAAATTGTTAAGGATGGATTCAATGACAGAACAGGACTTTTCTCTTGTTTTGAGCAGCACGTCATTTTAATCAGTGATGTTGTGAGACAGAACATGCGCTGACTGCCATTATCAACCCAAAACTCCATCTTCACCCTCAACAGCGTCCCCTGGTCCCCGGGTCCCCTGGTCCCAGGGACGCTGCGTGTGTAATGTCACCAGCATATTTTATGCATGTGGATAGAGTGTTTGGGTGGCTCCGGCTCCAGACTGAGACACAGTCTGAGCTGCCGGTAAACAACGGTGAGATGAGCCCAACCGGCTGGGGGACGATGTCATGTATAAGAGATGAACAACAAGTTTGTGTCTGACACGAGCGGAGTCAACGAGAGAGGCGGCGGCGCAGCAAATGAGTCTGGCTGGAACCATGCTAACAGGGACGACAAAGAGCCGCTAGGAGCTGCTGCAGCTGCCCCAGGATGTAGGAGGCCTCACGCCGGAGAGGTCTGGAATGTTGGTGCCCGTCCAAGTTGTCTGAGTGATAATACACTCAGAAAATGGTGTTTTTAACAATTCACTCCCCAGAATGAGGAAGCACACCGGAGCAAGTGCTGCCTCACAGCTGTGATGTTGGCGCCTTCCCAAACTTCGCCACTATTCTGGTTTTATCCCAAAAGTTCCCCTAAAATCTCGAGTTGCATTGATGGGATAATGGAAATTGAATTAAAGTGAACAAAGCCAAATAAATTGACTTGGTGGCATTTGTTGTTGGAGAGAGTGCTAATCCGCATCCAAATAAAAGCCGCGGCAGAATGAGTCGTCGCCTTTAAGCTAATGAGATATTTGCCAAATCCTCTTAGCCAAACTATTCTGCACGGGTTCACTGAGCTCCCGCGTTGTCGGCTAAGGTGAGTGAAGTGTCGGGTCGAAAGTGACGAGATGACAGACACAACTCACACGCATGAGTGGAGGAGATGCGTTACAGCTTTAGTTTCTGACTGACAGCAGGAATGTGGAGACTCTTTACGCGAGGAGTCAGAATCAAGGAAAATGTAGGTTTGCAAAGGTTCGCAGTCCGAAAGGAGCGAGGAAAGAAGAGTAGTGGTTGGGACTTGAGAAGGTCTGGTGCTTCAAAGGCATTTTTGGGGGATTTCAGCAGCTGGTTGTTGCAAAATTCCAGAAATTAGTTGACGCTAAAAGAAATCAAGCCAAATAATCTGTATTGGCTTCGTCTAAACTGACTTTATAGTAGCATAAGTCGGTAGAAGCTTCACAATAGAGTCAGTGGGCGTGTGAAAGAATGAGGAACGAGCCAATTCTTGATCTGAGCTGCGAAGCTTAGAATAGAATGTGTGCGGGCTCTATTCCTTTGCCAAGTCACACACTCGGATTGTCAATGTGATTATATTTTGCAAAGGATTATGCTAGTTGTGTTATAATAGAACCGAATAAAGACAGTCTCTTACATGTAACCCTGCGCTATAAAGGAACTAAAATAAGAGAATTTAAGGTAATTGATGGCATTTTCATATTTAGCCTTCTCGTTCTTCATCTCACCCCCCCCAATACAACAAGACCCCTGTGGTGCGTTGATAGTAAGTCAGAATTTTACTGTTTTGATTATATCAAATTTGAGAAACACACATCAAAGCAACAAAGGAAATATTACCACAACCTGAGAAGTGGTCATATATGTAAACCCAAAGCATTTAACTATTTTTAAGAATATAGAAGTTGTCAAAAGTAAAGTCAACAGTCTGTAACAGTGTTGCCATGATACAGTACAATCTGTCCTGATTGGTATTAAATATGAATCTATTCTCTGAGTCTTGTCTGATTAAAAATAATTAGTATGAAAAAAAATGCTAACATTATTTACAAATAGCAGTTTTTAAAAATGTGAATGTGGTTATGAGCTTTATGATGATGCTTGGAACCTTCAGTGATGGATGTTTATCATTTAAAAAAGAAAAATGATGATGCCTGGATTGCAAATATAGTTTATAATTTATTGAGAAAATATCCAAATTTCTGAGATATCTGATTAACGTTCGCTGGGCTGCTTCATATTTCATGCACGTGGTTGCATAAACATAAACTGCCGCCTTCACCAGCCATCTGTTTGGATGAATGTTGCTAATCTGACTAATCAAGACTCTGCATTAATGTATGTACCTGCTCACTTTGATACCAAAAGCTGCTTCACATTTAAGTAAAAATCATCAAAAAGTCGGCGGAGCCACCGATTACAAAATAGATCCAATGTATAAGACAACATTACTACTTTAATTTCACTGAGTTGTATTTAAAGGGGTTTTTGATGACTGACGGAATCAGTCATTTTGATGTTTCCTTTGATCCTTGTTGATCAATCTTTGATCTCGGAGAAATGTCTTCTTTCTTACCAAACTGTGTGGGATGTGGCCGAGCGTTAGCGCTAAGCTCCAGTGGCCTCTGATTCATCCCTTAGGCCAAAACCTAAGGAGTTACTTCACTGAACACACCTACTGCGGAAATGGCCGCCTCATTCTGTTTAGATGAACTCTTCCCGTTGAAATCCTGGGATCTCCCATTAGTCAGGACAGCTGTTTACTCAGGGGGAGCTGCTTCAACAATCAGAGGTGGGCCTTCAGGGACAAACTGAGCATCCCTGACAGCCCGAGCAGTCATGTGTGCCGCTAACTGTGTTTGAATATTTAATCATGCCAGTGCAGGGAGCTGCCGGCCCTCTGAGGGGAGCAGTCTCCAGTTTATTTCCTATGATGAATTCTGAGGGAAAAAGCTAGAAAAACGGGCTGATATACAAGTTGACCCTCACCGCCCCCAACGGCTTTGCAAACAATGCGATTTTCGTTGCGCGAGGCATCAGGGAAGACAGAGAGGGCGATCGTATTCATCCGAGGCTGCCCTCCCTGCCGCCTTTCCCAGGTCGGACGGAGAAAACCGCGGGGGATGTGCGCTCGCTGAACAAAATGGGAATAAATAGGCAGAGGAAGAGACAAGAGCATTCGTTTCCCTCCTCCTTTCCGATTCACGCAGGGGGGAAACATCGCTCTTGGGTGTCTGATCTTAAACAGATTCCCGGTGGCTCACCCTTGTCAGCGTATTTTACCGTCCATGTATCAAAGTCGTGATATATATGACAAACCTCCCCGAAACCCAAACGTCATAACCTGCCCGCGCTGAAATGATGGTGTGGACAGAGTCGGGCGGGAGCTGCTGGGGGGAGGTTGGGGGCAGCAGAGACTCCGGGACGACACCATACATCAGCGGGGACGCAGGCTGTCGGAGCGTGAATGGGTTTTTGCCATGAATGAATAACTACCAGGAATGTGCGGTGAGGGGAAGACGAAAGCTTTACCCGCCTAAGCCTTCTCATCCCCTGTGTTCATTGGGGTTGGGCTGGGTTGGGGGGGGGCGTTGAAATAAACAGATTTCTCAGAGGGAGAGAAGGAGGACTGAGTGTCTGTTCTTCAGACTAAGAGAAGGATGGGATGTGGATAAAGCCTGTAACTGAGAGTGCAGTGCAAAGCTAATCTGACAGGCTAAAGTTTATGGAGTCTCCTCTGAGTTGTGCACTCATGTGAAGTGTCCCTTCGCTTCCCTCTGAGTAGGTTTCCCACCCACAGGACCTCCGTTACAGGGGACATGGAAGGAACAGGGTGCATTCTCATTGTTTTGTCGTTATCGCCGTCCTGACCAAGAAAGGCTTTAAGTATAAGTCTGGACAGAAATGAAATTGGATAAATATTACACACAGCGGTTCCAAGAGGTCCTCCGACCGCCCCTGAATCCACGTTCTGTTTCACTGGGTTTCCTGCTCCGTCCGTCTGGTTTCTGAAGAGTAATCCTGAAGATCTCACAGAGCGCTTCTCTTTGTGCAATCTTCTAGACAAACTGATTGTGGTGAGATCCTCTTGTTCAGCCGGGGTGCGAAAGTCCCGTCTGGCTCTCAAACTCATCTCTCCCTGGATGATGCTGTGAAAGTCGGAACACTCAGACAAATTTGATTCTCTGGACTTAACCAGAACAAACACACAACTCTGCTTGAGCTGGAAGACGCAGCTTTACCCCCTGATAAATACCCCTACACTGAGGTAGTCTCTTTTGTTGTGTGTTGAGTCAGGTAGTATTTGATGGGCGTAAATTATACACTAAATCAAACTCTACATCCAAATCTGGAACAAAGATCTTAAACTCTGACAAATTATTCTCTCTAGGAACCTATAAAGCACTGCTGTGTAAGTATTTCAAGCCTGCGAGAACAAAGACTGCTTTGAAACGCTCACAGAAATGGCTTTGAAAGAAAAATAAGAAATCCACAAAAAAATGTTGAAAACAGACGAGGTGAATTGGGATGGAGAGAGAGGAAAAAAGCTGCGGTGCTGCCTACGGGATGAAACGGTCCATACTGTGAGGAGGTGGGTGATAGTGGGTAGGTGGGGGAGCCGGGCTGGAGTGGGGGAGGGGGCATCGAGTCTTGCGCGCCATACTGTTTGCGCTCTACCGGCACCGTCCCAGAATGCCACCTGCTGGTATCCCGTCTGCCCTGGCAGGCTCGGCTCAATGCAGCTGGCGCCGTTCCCCCTGTCTCTCCATTCCATGGATGTAACGACGATTCCAGGGGCCAAGGTGCTGACGACATCAAACCTCCCTCTCTTGGCACGACAGTTCTGTCAACTTTTGAACCCGTTAAATATTGGACTCGACTCCGTGTACCTTTTGAGCAACAGCAACCATTAAAGGCCAACAATCACAGTACAATCAGACGTTTATCCAGGCAGCATCATCTGCAGATATTTTAATGCTAATCTATAAAGGTGAATTAACGTGGAGGAATGGCAGGCGACCCAACAACTCAATGAGCTATCAAAGGCAGTTTTGAATGCTCAATCATCTGGGAGCGTTAGCAGCTTGTTAGTTGTATCTCTACCATATAATGTAATAAAATGTCATATTATCACGTGACATAAACAGAACAGTATTTGCAGTTACTACAGGTTCACAGTATGGGTCCTTGCGAACGCCACCAGGACCTTTTCATTTCAGCTCTCCCAAATGCGAACACTCTTAGATCAGTCTTAATTTCACTTTTCACTTTAAAAAAAAATAATTATAGCGCAGCAATTTCTGAGCCTTTAATAACCTTCTAGAATTCTAAAAGATTCTCCCCGCTAAGATCAGCCTCCTCCCCAGGATGACGGGTGTTCCGAGAGGGGAATGGAGATGATAATGGGGATAGTGAACACTGAAAACCACTTGTTCTCCATTTGGTTCCTCCATCAAGGTTCAAGTGTCGTGGAACGGTTGTGCGGGCATGTCGGCCTGAGCGCGTTGTACCCAAAGGACCGACGGTTCCTCCTGACTGGCTGCATAATTGATCATAAAAGATGCTGATTGGCGGAGCCCAGAAGGGATACTGGGACTTGCTGGTGTCTAAGGGACATTGACTGAGTTAATGGCAGTTTTGTAAGCGCCTGTGTGTAGGTGTCTTTGTGGTCACTGGTATAATCACAGATGTGTGGTGATATTTTAAAAGACGGAGTGAGTAATTAGGACCAGGAATGAGGAGTTTGCTCATCTAACATGGATACAGTAGGTGCCTGTCTGCTGTTTACCCAGTCAGATATGCTATGGCTTGCTTATTATGGGCAGTTGTTAAACAGAACGAACCACCTAAGGACGCCCCATAGAATTAAAGGACTGTTTCTGGTTTTCCCAATCCATCTGCACCATAACGGGATTATGAAAGAGATTAAATAATAGATAGCAATCAACATTTAAGTACTGCTAATCTATTAATACAGTAAACAGCAGCAATGATTATTAATTCGAAAGACATAAACACTGTACCTCCTCCCTAATCCAGCCTGTAATCCGGTGGCTCATCTCTCATGGTTGTCCTGGGTTTGTCGTTTATCTCTGGGGATTGTTTATTTCCAATAATTAGACCATTCATCACTCTAATGGGAACATCCCCCTCCACTAAATAATTCCACTCCTCTTTGTTGTAATGTTTTCTGGGATGGCGTTGCCTCTACATTTGTGGTTCATAGTGCCACAAAGGTCGTTGGTTTAGTCCCGGGACTCGGCGGTTTATGTATGGAAGTGCCCTTGAGCAGTTATTAAATTATAATAATAAATTAGCTCACTCACGTCCTTCTGACTTTCACACATTAACATTTGGATTCTTTATTTGCTTTCGTTTTAAGATTTCCTGGTATTTGTGAATTCTCTGCTTCATAAAAATTAGCAAAAAGTTATAAAATGTGCAATAATGCTGAATGCTCATTATGGGAAGTTTTGCATCTTTTCAGTGGTTTTAACATGTTTGATACAGGCCTTTATCTTCCTGACAGACGTGCCATCAGAACAAACTGTGAAAAACCTTCAACTGCCTTTTTTGACTGTGGAGGTCAGTTAAACCATATAATTACTTATTATTTTCCACTTAAAAGAACTCCAACACTTTATGGAAGGAACAATACCTATTGTGGCATGGACAGACGCCTCAAACAAAGCGCTGGAAACGGGAGGGGGAGCACGTTAATGGAAGACCAGTGGGAGCAGTCCTGATGAGAAATTGGGACATTGATGGTTCCTGCAGCGCTCTCTTGCCATTCATTAGCATGTCCTGCTGTATTGGCAAAGGCTGAAGTCCAAAGACTTAACCACTGGGGAAGGAGTGGAGGGCCTGGACATCTCATCTACCTCTTTGATCACCGCTCAGCTCTCGGAGAGCGCCATTGTGTCCTGTCCCTCTTCATTAAGATAGGCCTTAATGGGCTTTTTCTGTGCCTCCGCACTTGCCGAGAGGGGAGATATAAAAGGCCACCCGAGACCACAGACAAACGTGGACCCCCTCCTTCTTTTACCTGCACAACAAGTTCAAAGAGGAAAGTCTGGAATTGGATTGATTTGATTTTAAAACAGAGGTTAGAGCCATGGTTGGCCATTTTAATTCAGGCGTGGTATAAAATGGATGTGCTCATTAAATCTGACAGCAGGTTCTGACTTAAGCAGGACAGAAGTTTCTTCATTCCCCATCTGTTGGTCATTTCATGCATTTCCTAATTTTATGTTAAATTCTGTGTTTTGGTCAAATTAGGGTAAAAGTGTTCCAATAATTACCAGCAAGTGGACGAGGACGCTATCTGAGGAGTCTGTTGCCTTTTATTGGATGATTATTTTGATTATAACCTGCTATAAAGTAGCGGAACGTTGCCCTTTATGAGCGGTAAACCTAAAAATAGCAGCACATTATTGTTTTTTTTCTCAGTTTATATTTGAACAGGACTTTCATCTCCCTCCTTTGGATGGCTATGTTAAGACTGCAGGCGTCACCTCTTTCAACAAGACAACAATGCCTGTTTTGAAGATAAGAGGAAGCTTGAAGGTAACGTCATTACGTTCATTCATCAACTCCAAAAGAAAGATGATAAATGGACTAAATGCGAGACTTTTCGATTATTACAATTCTAAAGTGGATGTAAATTTTAATGCTTGACAGCTTTATCCCATAAACCCCTGTGTCCCCAAGCCTGGAGCCCATCCCAGCTGCTTATGAGCGAAGGCAGGATCCACCCCTGAATGAGTCGCCAGCTCATCACATGTGAGCATTTGGGGGTTCGGTACCTTGCTCAAGGGTATCTCGGCAGTGCTCTGAAGGTATCCTGGTGCCTCTTCCTGCTACCAGAACACCTCCCAGGGCTGGACTCACTTCTCATCCCAGTCCCCTGCAGGCTGATCTCCCACCACCCCCGGGTGTAATCAGGTTCCTCCCAGTTCTTATATTTTCACGGTGATGTAAATGACCCCACAGATGTGCGGGGCTTTAGAACCAGGGCTATAGAGGTGACTCCAAATGCAGCAGCTGTGGCTAAATTGTGGCTTCAGTACGATTCAAGCAGATCCAGGCTGTGTCAGCATGAGCACACTGTTCTTATGTTGCTCTGAACTATTTATCTTCAAAACAAGACAAATTTGCAAGCACAGACCAGAAGAAATGTAATTATGCTGTAAAATCTAACCTGTCAGAAGAGCCTAACTGCTCCATTCATTTCAATAAGAGATCTTTAAATTAAAACAACTTGAAGTGGTCTTTAGGAATATCTGCCAAAAATAATTCAAGTCATAAATTCAGCAGGGGGGGTTGAGTTTACTCTTTCGTCATGGAGACAAACAGAAGTGCTCCGAGCAAATAAATCTCACTTTATTTCTGAGAATTAACAATATTTGTATATTTGTTTCCAAACTTAGTTTACATGCTGTCTACTGCTCACGACGAGCCTCTGGATTCTTGCTTTTCTTTCTTCTCTCCAACCTTCTGTAAGTTTGTTCCTGCAGGTTCTATGAGCAAACAAAGCATTTGCTGCTCAGTTCCGTTATTACACACAGCATCTCTCCTGCTGGGCCACTGACAAGTCGTCACCATCACTCATTCCACAGACGATCTTTATATCAAATGGGTCCCAAGATAAAGGTGTCACACAACAAGACATTCAGTTTGGCAAAGATGAATTAAGGCGTTTTAATGGTTTTCAGTGTCTGAGTTTTTTTTGAGTGATGTTGATTCAGTCATAACATGGTAGGGCCTGAATTAAACCCACCGCCACTCTGAACTTGCAGACAAAATCAAAAATTGATTGGTATTTACTGGAGGTTTAGGTTGCAGATTGTAAAATTCGTCACCTTTATGCAGGCTGTCCTGAGCTCAGACAATATTGAGCTTTTGTGCTTTTGTGTTTGTGCTTCTCTGTACGTCCCGACTTTAATTTGCCCTTCAGTCAACAGAAATGTGTAAGGAAGGAATGAACCAGTCATATTTCTGACCCGGAAACATGCTGGTACATTTCTGGGGAGGGGCTAAGACAGGGGGGTCTGCTTTAGCTGCAGTGTAGCCTTGAAGCAGAAGCGTAGCATACTGGCAAGAATCAATCAGTTTTGGCCTCTGGCAATTGGTATTCAGTTTGTGAATTATTATGGGCATTGACGTGTGAGTCCTGTTATCATCTTTAAGGTGACTCTGTCTCTCTTCTCATATCGCTCTACGTTTCTCCCCCTAAATTATTGCTGTTCTTTTTACGTTGCTTTGGTTTGCCGGCTCGAAGGACGACAAATTCAATATTTGAGTGGTGTGGTGTGCAAAGAGCACAGCTGAGGCCTTGTTTACTGTTTACTTCATAATGGAGACAGAGGAGGGACACAGAGGGACGAGAGAGAGAGAGAACTTTCCCTGTTTACCATTCTCTGTGAAAAATCCTTTTTTTCTCCTGTAGACACACACACACACACACACGCACACACACACACACACACACACACACACACACACCATCACAAGGACAAAACGTCCAGTAATCAAAGCCGTGAGTATCCATTATGTTGTACAAAGGGGCAGAAATGATTGATGCACATATGAATTAAAGTTCAATTGAAGGACAGACTTCCCTGTTATAGCTGCTATTCATCAATTAAATCCTCAAACACTCCTTCCAGAAGAAAATTGAGGTAACACGCAGCTTTCATTCTTTTTTTTTGTTTTTAAAACCAAACAAAAAAAACCCACATTTTCCTGCAACCTGATGTGAGAGAACAGGATGTTTCTGATTCAAGACAAGAAATAACTGAAATCAAACAATTACTATTACTGCTCTTATATTTCTGATAGTAGTGCGTTTAGAAAGCTAATACAATAGACAGAAGCTCACAGAATATTTGGCTGTTGCGTTATAACATTTACATCACATTCGACTGAATCTGATAAAGATCTCTGTTTATTTATCATTTTAAGATTCCTCTGAATGTGAGGCTTACCGACAACATAACCACAATTTACACTGCTGTGATACAAGGACCAGAAAACCTGCTGGATTATGGATCATTTCCACCTCGTATAATTTATTATACGAGCATATAAAATAAGATTATGAAGAAGCAAAAGCTAGGCAGCCACTGGGTTCTGATGTGTGGGCTGTAGAGAAACACTGCAAACAGAACTTAGAATGTCAACACAAGGAGATTTATTATCTAGTAGAGTGACAAACTTGCATATTTTTTACTATCCGCCTGTTTTTTATTTCCAAATGCCAACATCTCCTTTTTTCAGATATTGAACTGAAACTCAATAAAGAAACAGGCTTCCTTGACATTTTTGCAGCTTTACCTGTGTCAATTTTACCGCCCATATTTTCTCAAGGAGATAATCCGTGACGGGGGGCTTTGATCAGGTACTTGTTTATGGTGCTGCAATCTAAGGCCTTAATCTGCCAGGGAGATAGCCGATAGTGTCGTCCTCGGGTGAGGAAAAAAGTGAATGTGAGACTGTCTGGTCGTGACTTTGTGTTCATAAGAGGGGATTAGCTATCAAACAGTGTTGAGGAGAAAAGTAGGGACAAGATTGTGGAGAAAGGCTGATGAGGAGGCTGCAGGTTTGAATTAGTGAGACTTAGCAAAGCACTTTAGCCTCCTGTTCAAGATTATCGTATTAATGCTCAATATGCAGAAAACGTAACTGTTTCAGGGATAATTACAGATACTTGAGACACACATATTGATGATTTGGGTTTTTTAGAGCCTTTACATAAACTTCCTAAAGGGGAAAAAATGGCTCACCAACTGCTTCTCTGTGCTCATGTTGTTTTGTGAGTTTTGATGTCCAAAATCCTATATTTTGTTCACCTGTGTTCCAGTTTGCAGCCTTTATGTCAAACATTAGCCTCACGACAACCCAACTAGCCCCAGCCCAACCCAACCCAACCCCAACTCAGTCCAACCCTGACCCCAACCCAACCCAACTAGCCCCAGCCCAACCCCAACTCAGTCCAACCCTGACCCCAACCCAACTAGCCCCAGCCCAACCCAACCCAACCCCAACTCAGTCCAACCCTGACCCCAACCCGACCCAACTAGCCCCAACACCACCCAACCAGTCCCAAATAACACCAACGCAACCCCACCTGCCCCAACAAGCCCCAATGCAATCCAACTAGCCCAACCCCCAACCCTATTCATTCCAATAGTGACCCCTTGTGGACTCGTGTGTTTCGCTCAGTTGGGCCATCAGCCCTGAGTCTCTCACCCTCATCTTTTGTCTCAATATTTTTTCCACGAACACACCTGGAATTGAACCCCAAAGCCCTGTTTATAAACCCCCTAACCCTAAACATTGGACAATGAAACACCTCCTACAAAAAGGTTAAGAAAGGGCCTGATGTGTTTCGTTTCGTTTTCTCCCGCTTATCCGGATCCGGGTCGCGGGGGCAGCAGCTTCAGGAGGGATGCCCAGACAGCCCTGTCCCCGGCCACTTCCATCAGCTCTTCCGGGGGAACCCCCAGCCGCTCCCAAGCCAGGCGCGAGATCTCTCCACCTAGTCCTGGGCCGGCCACGTGGCCGCCTCCCGGTGGGACATGTCCGGAACACCTCTAAAGGGAGGCGTCCGGAAGGCATCCTAGCCAGATGCCCGAGCCACCCCAATTGACTCCTCTCGATGTGGAGGAGCAGCGGTTCTACTCCGAGCCCCTCCCGGATGTCCGAGCTTCTCACCCTATCTCTAAGGCTGAGCCCGGCCACCCTGCGGAGGAAACTCGTTCTTTTGGTCATCACCCAGCATTGATGGCCATAGGTGAGGACTGGGACGTAGATCGACTGGTAAGTCGAGAGCCTTGCCTTCCGGCTCAGCTCTCTCTTCTTTAATTTATTGGAGTTATTTGGGTTGGGATTAGGGTTTAGTGCCAAAAAGAAGTTAGTGTTGGAAGGTAGTGTTATTCCACACAGGATCTTCAACCCATCCATGCACCCATAATTGGAAATGGTCTTAATGGGGGGCCTCATAGATGCGAGGGAAATGTATCATCATTTTAAATGATACATTTAGCCCAGGTTGATCTTAAATTACTGCACGACTGTAATTAAAAGAGAGCACTGAGAAATGGAAGATGATCATTTTTGACACAGATGTTTTCCTCAAAGGCTGGGGGAGGACAGGGGCCCAGGAAAAAGAGGGGGAAATGATCACAATAAGAAGTGCTAATATACACTGAAATTAATGAAACAATGTAGTCTGATTTTATCTGACGCTGAGATAATTTGTCTTTGTGTGTGTCCGTGTGTTGTCTTTGTAATTGCTTTGTGCCACAGAGGCACCTTGTGCGACTGCAGTGCAACTATTTGTGAGCTGCTGTTTTGTATTTTGTGTGCATTTTTCTTTGACTTTAAAAACGAGATGTATCAGCTAAATCAGAGACGGTGAAGGACAAACGGACCCGCTGCATTTTTAAAGATACAGCCCCAATTTTTTTTTTAAAAGTTCCTGCATCTGTCACTGTGTTCTACCTAAGTCTTCAAAAGGGAAAGGAAATATTTGCATTGTGTAGCCTGATGTCACCTCAAATATTTGATGAACCAGCTGTTTTCTCCCACTGTGTGACTAGTTTATTGTCGGAGTCGGATACTGTAGGTGCTGCTTTGCACTTTTTCAGATTCTTAATTTTGGCCATTTTTCATTTTCCTATGATGTCAACAGCAATGGCTCATGGACAATGAGTTAATAAGTTAGTCGCTCAAGGTCAAACTAGTCCGTGCACAAGCAGGAATGACTATGATCTGAGTTGAGTGAACATATTTACATGAACATGTTTATTTTTTGTGGGACCTGCACTATAATTTATTTTTTTAAAGCCTGTAAACCTGATTAATTCATTTAATCAATGAAACTTTATGCCTGTTGTAGGTTCTGTTTACTTTGTTTCTCTTCCGAGTGGTCACACAGGCTTTTGGGAAATTAAAGAAAGTAAGTAAGCAATTAAATACAAAAAAAAAAAAAGTGAATCATGGCTGTAGTTCAGGATTGGGGAACAAATCTACAAACTATATTACAAAGTTTGGCCCTCTCACAGTTTAGGATGATCACAGAGCTGTTTCTATTAAAGCTGCCAGCTGGTGCGACTCAGTTCTGATCTTAAGAGCTGTCATAAAAGGAACATTTGTGGTTTGAAACAGAAAATCAACAGAGGTCCCTTCACGCCTTGTAGTATATTCCAGAACAGCACTCTTGCTGTTTGAACACTTCCTTGGACCCTGCGGAGCGATGGAAGGCAGAGAGGCAGGAGATCCCGGCCCAATCCTCCCGTCGTGCTCTCCTGCTCCGTTCCTCCTCCTCAGCCACCTCCTTGGACTCTTTAACCTCCAGCGGCCCTCGTGGTTTAAACATGTGAAGGGCTAAATGAGAGTGGGAAGGATGTGGGAGGATTTCAAAGCCTTTCAAACACTTCTCATTTGATACCAAACTGAAAAAAAGAAATGAATAAAAAGGGTCGTGAGGGGGCTCAACCATATGGCTCCTGCTCACATTCTTTGTTTATGCTGGAAATACAAAGAAAAGGAAGAAATGATAATTATATTCTCTGTCACAACATGATGGGTTCACTTTTAGCAGGAGAAAAAAGCACAATTTAACTTAAACTTCAATTTGATGGTAAAGAAACCTGCAGAAAACCTTTGTCTGTATATGGAAAGATAGGATTAAATCTGAAGTGTGTATATATATATATATATATATAAATCTAAGTATAGATTTATACTTATATATATAATCATCAGTACTTCATCTTCACGTTTCTTCTGACGCCAAGCGTAAGATGGACCAAGCCACAAAGGCAACAAGCAGCCTAGAGAGAAGGAAATGGGTTCAGACCCATCCTTTCTCACACCTGAGAGCCTTCTATAGTTCACACTCCCCCAGTTTATCCCCAGCCAGGTGACTTCTAAGAACACCTCGCGACAATTCCAATAAATATTTCCAGAGATTTTTACCTGAGCACCCAAACAGGAAGAAGGAAGAGAGGTGAGTTGAAACTGAATCAAACCGAATCAAATACATTCTGGTTAAAATACAAATGATAATTTTAGAACTCGTCTGCTTCCCCCTTACATTCCATTTTGCAGCAGAGCTCTGAGGGGTGTCTTCCACGATCCCACCTACCATGTGCTCACTTGCCAGCACACAGACACCAGCCACCCACAAACAGTAAAGCTTGCCAAACTGTTGTCCTCATCTTACTTTCTTACATTTTACCTGCAAGTAGCAAGACAAGGATTCATGGAGCCACACAGGGTTATCAGGCGGTCGTTACGGCTCTGTTGGAAGAGGCTGAAGCCGTCAACACACAGCTCAAACAGGACAGATTCAGCCACCGTCGCGGCTGAAAAGCTCAGAGGATAAAGCTTTACACTGGAATCATGTGATCGGTGGCAGCATTAATTAGGATTTTGTATTTCCTGTCCTCCATCTTGTGGTCTAAAATAATTCAAAGACCAGTCATGTTTGAACCTCGTGTTTTTATACGCTGTGAGTATTTGCTTTAATGAAAAATATGAAAAACGGGACGTATAGGATACAACCTGGGGTCTTAAATGTGATCAGCCTTGATGACCGGGGAGCTGATTGGATATAATCACAAAATCACATTTAAAATAATGTTCAAGACAATATCAAAGCCATTCCTTCAGGGTTCTACTGACATTTTGATAACTTACAAGTCCCCAAAATGGGATTTTCAGGTCCAACTGACAAAACACCGAGAGGAAACTGTCAGGAAAAGGCTGCCGGGGGCGTCCAATAACAGCAACATTACAAAAATTGCAACAATTTCTGCTACAGATTGTCCCTTCATATGACTCTGACGCATCCCTTGAAATACCAATAAAACCTAAATCTAAGACTTCCTCCCCCTTTAATTACAAGGAATACACAAACGTCCTTCTATAAAGGGCTCAAATCCCTCCTCCTGTTCCAGCTCATAATTAACATCTAACAAATTGACCAGCAACAAACAGATTGCACATTACAGAAAGACTAAAATAATCCTTAACCATAGAAGACAAAATAGAGACCTGCAGGTTTTGTGCGTCAAAGGAAACAATTATGCTTTTTATGATGAGACCTAGCTTCACATGAATGCAACATAATTGCTACAAAGAGTTGATGTCTGCTCGCTCAAGTCTGCCAGTTCATTTTTCAGCCTGCTCACATGTTATTAGAACATCATTCTTCAGGATCATCCAATGGTTAAATACAGACGACTGAAAAACTCGTTTCATCATTTGATGCTAACTTAAACCACATCATGCACAAAGTCAAACAGCATCCACACATGAGAGCAAATGTAGCCTGGGAGAGATCAGCACATTCATTTATAGTCCACTTTGCATAGTTTGCATGAAACATAATTGCTGCGTTCTGTGAAGGTTGGGAACATGGAGGGTAAACAGGAAAGACAACGATTAAGGTTAAATATAGAGCAATGATCATCAGCCTGGCTGAACAAAGGGAGCTTCTGGCCAATAAATGTGCTGACTGTGCTGATTGTTCTTAAAGTGAATCTTCCAGTGCTCTGATTTCATCAAGGTGGGTTGCAAAACTATGATTATATTCAGACACCATCCTGGTTGGAATAGATTGCTGTTGGTTGGCAGAGAAAAAGGACAAAACCCCGGTGGGTATCAGCGTATTTCAGGGCTATAAGGGACTGGCGGCAACCGAGTTTGCAGTGTAACGACTCAGATTCAGGCGCAGAGATTTAGATCAGTTTTATCCCCAGGTTGTCTACATGTTGTTGGTAATTGTGTGTGTGTGTGTTTCTAGAGAGACTGCTGCCTTTAGAGACAGACAGCCCGTGAAGAGAAGCCAATATTCTGTTCCATAATGAAAGCTCTCAAGAAGGATCACGGACGCTGCTTACTGGGATTTGTACAGTCCGTTCAATCACAGACTGCCAACATGCAGGGATTTAGAGGCAGCTACCCTCACCACTGGCTCTCTGAGAGGAAAAAAAACCCAACAAGTTTTATAGACAGTGTTCTGTGACTTTAAATGGAAAACTGGCTCCAGGTGGTGGCATGCTGCAGTGGCTCCTCAGCACCACTAGGCATCCTTCACACTAGTTTCAGGCATCTTTTAAAAAGGTGCAAGCAGGTGAGGACGAGGTCTCATCGCTTCTTTAGCGTGTCGGTACGCTGCACACGCCTTAACCCGACTTCTTCCGGCACTCCGAGAGCCCCGACATAAATGTGCACGTAAGCGGAGTTTTGCTCTCCCGCACTCGCACCTCTTGGGCTGATCGATGCACTGCCAGAAAAAGGCCCCTCGCTTTTATCCACCCCGAGGCCCGGGCCGATCCATTCAGCTCAAGACATCTCACGTCATTTGCGTCCACCTGCACTCATCATCCCTCATATCAGGTAAAAATCCATACGCTTCGTCAGGGGTGTGTGTGTGCAAGGGAGGAGGCAGTGACAGATTGTTTCGCTCATACTCTATTACCATCTAAAGGCAAGTGATTTGACTTTGCACAGAGCGGAGGCTTCACGATCCAAATCTGGTTATTGGATTTCCTATGATAATGCCATAAAATGTCATCAGCCCCAGAAATGAGGCATCTATCATGTGGGAGCAAGTCTTAGAGGTAATAGCACTTTATTATCGGGCCTCCTCAGGAGAGCCGGTGTGAGTCTGTGTGCGTGCATGTGTGTGCAGATGGGCGTTAGGTCATTGTACGATTTGACACTTCCTTAACCTAAAGATATAATCAGCTGAAGATGTGCACATCTGGGCTTCATAAAGGTTTGATATTAGCTCCAGGCCACACAACCCTGGCGCCTGGGTTGTTTGACAGCAAGCTGCCATCTGACACGGGGCCGTGTCTCACAGTGACGGGAGCCGTGGAGAGGGCGAAAAGCCTCACTCCACGTACCAGAAGTGTCAGGATCCATCTTTGCCGAGGGCACCGATGGTGTCAGGCCCCTGCACTCCTGGTGCACGGCGGGAAGAAGATAAGCCCGCGAGCTCTGCAAGGGTCCCTTATTAATTCATAGCAGCGTGTTTGCCTGAACGCACAATAATCAATCAGGAAGATTGAGATGGTGATGAACGGGAGTGGAGTCAGAGTGTCATCGCCACACCATGGAACAGAGCCCAGAAAGCGTAACAGCCCTGTGAAAGAGGTGCAGTTACTCACCCGGGGTTAAACTGTCACTCATTTTCATACCGATAGAAGATGAGGGGCTTCGAAAATGGTGGCTGCTAGCGTCGAGCATACAGTCTAACGTTGGCTCTTTAACAGCCTTCTGCTGTGTAGCTGGGATGTCCTCAGTGACACATGAAGCTCAACCTTCTTCCGCTTGCGTTCCTCCTGCCTGCAGCGTTGCCTGAGGAAGCCGGTGGTGTCCTCCAGCCTGGGATCTACTCTGGGTTTGGTGGTTTTTAGCCCATCAAGGATGCCAAAGCTGCAGAATTTTAAGGAGTAGAAGTGAAGTGATCTGGGTTTGGTGGAGAAAGTTCTCCCGTGGTGAACAGAGGAGCCAGCTGCAGGTTCTCTCATTATGCTGGAGATGATGGTGCAGCGAGGGTGGAGTGAGGCGTTCATTCGGAGGTGATTGAACTGATAAAACAAAGATAATGCGGAACTACTCTGAGATAGGTTATCAGATATTTTTTCTGAGAACTTGTGGGAAGCAATAATAATTCATCATTATTATAGTTCCAGAGTTATTATTAGTGACAGACTGTACTGTTGCAAAACACCTGTTATCAGCACTCAGCCAGCAGGAGTCGTACCTTGTTTATTAGCATCTGTAATCTGCAGCTAATGTGCATCAAGAATAGGCATAATAATTGATAGAAAAACTGTTTTTCCACTGTTTTTCTATCAATTATTATATTATATTCTCCTTTTGGTGTCCTGGTCTGCCATGAAGTCCCTGCAATCAGCCATCCAGTGACCTTTATCAGCCCTCAAGGCCAAAGACCAGAGGTGACAGTGTTTTTACATTTTTTGCCCTTAAGCTGCTGCCTCTCATCATGAGTTTAGCCCCCACTTTGAGATGGTTCTAAACTCAAATCTTCCTCTGTCAGTACCTCTTTGTTATTACAATAAGCAGGCTAATTGCTAACTTTGGCTAATGTTAACCTCCACTATTTACACTGTTTACTAACCAGTTTATGCAACAATGACACAAGGTGCTTCAGACATGAACATGCATGGCAAAACAAAAATTTGTAATAAATATTGAATATTTTAACAATAGTGTAGGAACCACGTAATAGGCAAATGTAAAAAGCTGTAAGGTTCGTTGATATATGGATAAACTGCAAGTAGAGCGATCTTCTGAGTGAGAATTATTTAATGTTAAAGTGTAGTTTCCATTTGTGTTCTGGGACATGTCTGCCAGACCCCCAAACCACATGAAAATAATGTTAATCAGTACAGTCCACGCTTAAATATTGACTGATCTTTATTCATATTGAATTAAAAATATAGTTTTGACAGATTCATGTAACAAAATGGCGGGAATACATATTTTAAATGTTGGGAAATGTGTCAATTGTTCAGTGTGGTGAACACTTAACATGGAAACGCCGTCCTCGTCGATTCTAGTGATTCATACAAAACCACGACTTTATGAACATTGTTATTTCTTGTGACTTCAGTACGTGTTAGAACATACACATCAACTTCTGTGAAGCTTCTAATATGACCTCTTCACCTTATTACACTAGCTGGATTTTCATTACCCTTCGAAATGCACAATTCCAAAATAGCGCAACAACAAAAAAGCTGGTAATTGAAACACCTGAATTTCAGAAAAACCTCTCAGATTTCATTAAACGTTTTTTATGCTCTTGTCAGGAGGAATTTCTAATGTTACGATATACAAATATGTCACAAAAGTGCAATGGAAACATTGCATTCATGTGACACTGAACTTGACGTGTGGAGTCACGTGACAACATGGACAGAAGAGGAGATGAACTGTTTTGTTAGCACTCAGAGAAATTAATATTGGCAATATTTAATATTGTCAAGGCCACCGCTGTTGATGTAACTACAGCATGTTTGTAACTACCAACATGTTTACGAATGAGTTTTGAACGTCCATCTTTGCCCAAAAGACCCCTCCATGGAAACAGGTACACTTTATCAAATTTCAGAAATACTTTGTGCAAAAAGCGTAATGGAAACCCAGCTGATGGTTACGTTCAAAAATGACAAGACTGCCACCAAAATCATAGTTGCATCTGATACTCACAGAAGAAAAAATCCAAACATTATTCCCCCTTGATAAAGTGGAACACAGTATTATTAGACAGGGCAAAAGCTCTGGCTCATTTCTGTAAGCTGCTGTAATTCCTGACATTTTCTAACACGAGTGAACAAATGCTTCAGCTGACAAGTTGTGCTTCCCGATGTATCTATTCTCCTACGTGTGTGCACATGCACATCATTCTCTCCATGGTACTGTGATGTTTTGTCATTACGAACACGTTAGCTAAACGGAAAACCTAAAAGTCAGAGAAAAATGGTTTTGGTGCCAGTCAACAAATGTAAAAACGTTGAGTGGAAAAGGTGGCTTGAACTCTTCAGAAGATCCTCTTAACCTGTAGTAGCTGACCTGACCAGGCTAAAAATCGCACCCAGTGTTTAAAAACCGCCCGTTTGTTGCTGAGGTCTGAATGACGGAATGGAAACGTAAATTCTCCCTTTATCAGGTTTTTTAAACGGCGAAAAATCCAAGTTTTATAAAACACAGTTCAAATGTTGTTTTCCCCTTCGTAGAACTGTAATCTGTACAAGATTGAACGTTACATTTGAAGTTAACCCTGCAGAAACAAACACAACATATATTCCAATGCCAGATCCACCGTAGCTTGCCCCCACACCCCACCCTTCGCATTTAGCACTGTGTGCTTTTTCACCAGGAATACCCCCGAGTTCCCCAGTCCAGTTCTTTTACCCCACAGCAGGGTGCCATCTGATTACCGTGTTCAGATGGGATTTGCTAAAAGAAAGTTTGCAGGTGGGGAACGGGAGGTTGGGTGGGGGGGGTGGCCAGGATATTGCTACACAATTCAATCAGTATTGCCCAGAACATGTCGAGCTAACTACGAAAACAAAAAAAAACAAACACAAACCACTGAATTCAGTGCAAACGGGAGAGAAAACTTCAACACACAAACTTCAAAACCAGAGTGTGAGGCGACACTGGTGGGTCAATAACAGGGTGAAGAGACGGGAATTATGGGAATAAATAATTAAATATTCATTAGTATTGCAAGAGCATTGAAAGGTTTACAAAATGTAAAAAAAAAACAGGCAGATGATAGTGAAAGAAGTGTGGCTGATAGCGGAGGAATAATACACCAACAAAGGAAGGAAGGTTCGTATAGTGACACAATCACAGGGCAAAAGAGGGTAGAGGAGGGGGGACAAGATACCCTGCCTTTTCCAAATCAGAATTCACTCTTCAAATTACATTTACAGAATATATATATTTATATAGAAGGTGTAGATATTTACTATATATACATACTGAAAACAGATATTCCCCAAAGAAAGAAAAGTACATGTACAGTAGACCACTAAATTGCAAAATTGCAAGATGGAATAGAAACAAAAAAAATCTTTATCCGGAAAAAAGAAGCTCCTATTTACAAATGTCCCTGGCCTCCGTTAATCTGTCTATAAAAATACTATCTTTTTTAAACAGCGGTAAAATTGTAGCATGTCCTATTAGCTATACATCTTTACCATTTGATGACAGGACAATTATGTTACAATTTTACCATTAATTCAAAAACACTGGAAACTGTGCTTTCTCAACCAGGCTTTGACCTTTTGATCCTGGGACGGTAGAATATATGCACATATCAATCAGAGAAAAGTATATATTAGCCAAATGCAGCTCAATTGCCTTCGCTAACAGTTGTTTATCAGCTGCTTTATATTCTCCCTTTAAAAATCCCTTAAAAATGGCTATCTTTACTTCAACTACACACAGTATGAAGTTCATTGGAATGAAAAATTGAATTTGTCCCATTCAGCAACAAAAACTGGAAAACTAATGTTAAAATAGGCAAATAGATTAAAACAAGATCAATGCATTTAAAACTGCAACAAAGCACACAAGTTCAGGGGGCTCATCCACCAGTCTTCTGTCCTTAAAGGGAATATCAGCTGTATATGGTAGGTGATGTTTGAAATTGTTTCAAACACACATGCACGCGCACACTCACACACGCCTAACCCTAACCCCAATTCTAACATCAACCTTAAAACCACGTCTTAACCTTCAAACACAACTTTGAAGTTGTGGACCCAGCAAAATGGCCCCACGCACGCACACACACGCACGCACACGCACGCACGCACGCACGCACACACACACACACACACACACACACACACACACACACACACTCAGAATAGTGTCATTTACACCACGTGCATGCTCTCAAAGGGCACGACACAGAATCAGGATGGGTTGACCCAGTTTTACACCAGAACAATTAAGAGGCTACACAGTTTAAAGATATAAAACCCACATTGTCTGCATTCATCATGGATCCATAATGATCTCAACAATGTGGATCCAGCACTGATTCTGGACTGGCTTCAATAAATCAACAAACTTTGATCAGTTGGTGTTGCCGACTGGGATGACCACATCGATTCTATACATTGATTAATGAATAAAACCGACTTAAAATCCACCTTTTTAGAAATGTATGTTCCAATTAAAAACAGTTGCTGTTTGATTCCCTTTGTGTCTCATTCTATTTTTGAGATGAGAATCTGATTGGTGTTGACATTTGACCACCATCGTGCTGCTTTCTGTTGCTGCAATCGCCACTAAGGTGAGCCTGAGAATGGTAATCGTCTTCGGTCCCCTCTGTCGCTTACAGTGGACTTGCACCATTTCCCTCACTAGCTTTTGTAACATTGATGCATTGGTTGGATAACATTTCTGGAATGGCAATATCACGCTTTCCCCCTCGCTGCGGGATTACATCCTATTGCCTGTCGTGCAGGGTTTCTCAGCTGGTGCACAGGGAGAGACATTGGGTAGCGTGATTTCCCTGCAGAACAACAGTGGGGAGTGGATGAATTAGCATTCAAAAAGCTAAAAGCCCCTTGTGACGGGAGTAGCACTAGTAGGCTTTCTTCTCCAGGAGATTGACTTTATTTTTCCACATGGATCCATTACAAAGCTTCTGGTGACCCTCCACTGCTGTCAGTGCACTTAAACACACCGTACAGCAGTCTACAAGCACTCCCACTAATGCCTTATGGGTAATAACTTAAACAGACACGCTGGACCAAAGTTTCTCCTCATAAAAAGCTTGGAGAGGCCACTTGTGCTCTTGCACAAATTTACATTAAGACCCAATAAAAGTTCACATAAATGACAGAAGACTGAAAAGAGGGACAAATGAAGTAAAGCTGCGCTCAGGCTAAAGGACAGTTGGGTCAGTATGAGGTCCGGTTTACCGTTCCAGGGAAGAGCAGAGCTTTTCCAGACAAGGCTGTTTGGAAATGATTATCTTCCCAGATTTTCTTGTAGTGCGAGTGGTTTAAGGATGCAATTTAAGGATTCTGACTCCCTGTCAGTGGATTTAACTTCTAATAATAACTTGGTCATGTGTGCCACAGCTGGATTTTCACTGAAAGATTATTATTCTCCATAAAATATGAGACAGGAGAAAGCAATGATCCAGATGAGCAGCACAGATGTGATGTCTGGCTCTTCCCATGAGCTTTGGATGTCACGCCCCCGTATGCCAGGAGTCAGGCATATATGAGCATTATGTGGTATCTAAATTTCATAAAATTATCACTCAGTCACAGAAAGATATCTCAAAGAAACGCAGATTAATGTTAAAATGGCGCTTTTGTCACAATAAAGGAGATCGCAATGGAGAAAAGTTCTTAGGGAGGGTGTGTTTTTAATTAAAGGGTCAGTCCTTTAATGGGAATGAAAAGGAGGGAACATTTCAGTGCCTGAGAAAATAGTCCAGGAGATTTTATCATCCTAATTATCTCTGCTGAGGTTTGAAACACAGAGAATAATAAAAATGGTAAGATTCAAAAAGTCAGATTAATTGAGTTATATTATCCATCTGAGATGCGTTCCTGAATGTTTCTGAAACTCAAAATGAGTTCAATTAAGGATATTGTTCCTCTGCTTTATTTAATTTTTCCTGTTGTTATAGCTAGGGAAGCCAGAGTGGAGGCTGAATCACTCTCACACACTTTCAACTGGATTTCTTTGTCCCACCAGGCCTCAAAATGACAGAATGTCAGTGTGAAGTGAGAAGTGCCGTGCTTTTCTCACGACATCGGCATGAAAAAGCAACAAAAGTGGCACCGGGATCTTTTAAGTGATCAACCTTTCAAATCCCACACGAGCCACGTCGATAATCTGTTGCATGGTTTCCACCGACCACTGGGTGAAGGTGGGTAATTTCCATAAAACTGGTGACATTTACTTTCCTGTTGACCCCTTGTACGTGCTGAATCACCGCCTGCCATTATCGACACGGCACAAGCGCACTGCTGGAATACAATTCAGGTGGTAGCGGCTTATCTTTGAGGGTCTATGCTCGTATTTATTCATGAGTTAATGTAAGGTTTATCAGTGGTGCGTTCGGGTGCAGCCATGTTAACATGTCTTAGGCATGATATGGTTGGCATGAAAGTCATGCGTGTGGAAAAAGCTCATCTCGCCTACTCAGTACGCCACTCCTCCCAGTGCTTGTGCCATTTGAGAGCCTGCACACAACCAATAGCAACGAGTGTGACTTGAATTGGGTACATTTCAATGGGTGAAGGAGGGAGAAACATGGATGGGGCAGCAACAATCCTGTCTTTGGGACAATCTTAGTTTGAATCTCCTCTGCCTCTTTATAAGCATCTTTGTTTTTATTAGTTTGGTACCTTTCTGCTCAAAAATGGTAGAACGGTGCTGTAGAGCAGCAGCTCGGAGTTGTCTGAGTAGTTTTGAGTGTGTGAGTCAAGGACGGTGCAAAAAAAGTTGGTTAGCGTGTTGTGTAAGGCTATTCCTCTACCAGTCCTGTCAGGGTGATCAGAAAAGTCATGCCACAGAGGTTGTTAGGAGAACCCCAGTCACTGTTTAAAAATGAAAGGACTGTTCATATCTGATCCTCCCCCAGTTTCCTTTTTCCGTTCCTCCACTGTGCTACAGGTGGGTCACTACACTACAGTGTTCCTCTGTCTGTAGGGAGGCGGTGGCAAAACGTTGCCGGCTTTCATCGCTGCCTCTGACAGGTACTCCTGGTTCTCTGCAACAGCGGGACGAATGCGTCCATTCTGTCGGTAGAAGAAGCGCGTGCTGCAGTCCTGCAGGTACTCGGGGTTGTGGAGCGAAGACTTCGGGGGTAGACTGTGCTGCCAGTATTCGGGATTGTCAAAATTGGCCTTCTTATTTTTCATGATGGTGTTGCTAGCTATGCCAGAGTGAAGCGCATGTCCGGAATGGCCAGAATGCATGGTGTGTGATGGGTATGACAGGTGGGGGAGATGGCCGGGTGCGACTGCGTATCCAGAGGTGGAGACAGTGTGGCTTGGTGCTGATTGGGTGGCTGTTTGTGAGGCTGCCTGGGCAGCTAAGGAGCCAAGGCCAGGAATGGAGACCCCACCGGTTAATCCGTTCTTGTCCCCAGGGTTTAGGAAAGTATTCAGGTACAGAGGCTCGTTGATGTACTCATCGTCCCCGTGAATGTGCTGATTCTTGGGTGCAGCTGCAGCTGCAGCTATGTGGAGGGTGTGGCAGCCTGCTCCATCCATCACCGCATGTGCGTCGCCATTCCTACGGCGCGTCACAAAGGGGTTTTCTTCCACTGGGTTGAGATAATTGGAATAAAAAATTCAAAAATAAGTAAGATGGTGAGACTCGATTAGATGCTGTAATCAAAACATAAAGACACATTTGATCTAGATTTCTGTCAATGGCTACATAGTGACAAAATCACCTGAGATTTTCTTGTCTCTCATGGCGGCCATGTAGCCATCCTGGTCTCCTTTCGCTCCTCGTTCTGATAACAGACCGGTTGGATCAGCACTGTAACGTTGACCGCTGCTGTCATCTCCCCCACCTTTTTGGAAAGCAAAAAGGGGTACTTTAGAAGCCATACCTGCATGGGAACCACACAAATTTAAATAACCACTTGTTTTTAGGATCCTCTGTTCCATTTCATTTTATGAGGAACATCTTGGACGGTGACTAATGTTGACGTGTCTGAATTTTAATGAGAGGATCTTAAATTTTGTTTTTGGACCTGCCACCGTTGCCTAGTCTCTGCTGTTATGTTGTACAAGTGCTGAAATCTTTGACTCAGCCTAATGATGAGTGAGTGATAAGTGATCCGCTGTCATAAGAGTGATTAGCCATAACATTAAACGCTTTAATAAAAAACCTGGAATTACAAAGATAATCTCCAACCAAAGCAAAGTTGGCTCCTGGCCATGCGAACAGACCAGGAAAAAAACCATTTGAGATCAATGCAAAGAACGTGATTTAAAACCCAACACAATACAAATGAGCTGAACGCTGTAGAAATGCATTTTGATAGATTTTGAAAACCCAGCACAACAAATGCAAATTATGACTCTGATACGCGGTAATATGTTTACAATCGGGAGCGAGATCAAAGCTTAAGATCTTCAACAATGTGGGCAAAACGCATTTATCACAGTAAGAGAAACAGATGGCTTCATTTTAAAGATTGTGTTCTGCTATTTATCCGACTTTTGCACACTTAGTGTGGGGATCATTATTCTGCTGAAAACACTGTGCTTTACCTTGTCCTGTAGTCAGAGCCGAGACTGCCCCCAGGGTGCCTGTCCTTGGGGAGGCCTGCTTCTTCAGGGTGCCATTGCAACGGGGGTCGTCTTGGTTGCTGCGAATAAATCCACCCCCCACCTGCACCCCTGAGGCCAAGTCCTGAGTGGGCAGACAGCCTCCGGACACTGAGGCACCGGAGACCCCCCTCGGCAAGGTAGCCAGCATTTTTTCCATGCTAAAACTGGGGTCTTGATAGCCAAACTGGTTCTAGAAAGAGAAGTTGGCGAGGGTTAAACAGAGAGAAGCAGGATTCAACATAAAGAGATGGAGAAACAAACTAAAGCAGAACGTGTGGAATTCCTCTTTATTTCCGCTCCGGTATTCTAAAGATGTTTGTGTTCTCCAATATTTAGCTCTAAATCTGGCCCAATTTAAACAAACAAACAAACACATTCAAAGATTCAAAAAAGCTTATTTGTGCCATTGTTGTCTGTAATGTTAAGTCATGACAAGCATGAGAGACAACCAGCAGTTCTCAACAGGACTGCCAAGGACGAATTAATTAAAATGATTTTAATTAAATAGCTGCATGCAGCAGCGTCTTAAAGCAACCATATCAGCCCTGTCCTGCTACGTGCCTGTGTGTGTCTCTTTCTTTGAACACTATTGGGCGCTTTATTTCAATTTATCTGGTTTCCACCAAGACATTTCTGCTGCGTTTCTCATTCCCTTACTGTATTTTCTTAATTCCTCTTGCACATCCCATTAAAAGTCCAGGACTATGCAAATAAGAAAACTCTGGAATTTGTTTTTCTTTTCATTTCATGTTTTTTTTTTCATGGTTAAATCACACCAAAAAGTGACTCAAGTTCCAGAATTTCTGAGCGATGATCAAAGTCATGGGATTGAATCCCAAATCGGACAGAGAGCATTGGCTTTCTGACAGATTAACATAGTTGCAGATAGTAACACTGGGTTCTTTTTCTAGTTCTTGCCCTTCTCCCTTAGCCTATCTGTCCTTCTCCTTTATTCAGCCTTTCAGAATAACCCTGGTCCTGCTCAAGGTTTCTCCCTGTTAAAAAAGTTTTTTCACTGTTGCCTGTGTGCTGGTCAGGTTCTGGGTGTCTGAGACAATCTGGACTTCTTATGCAGCTCAGAAAATTACTGAGAACTGGAAAAACATAATTCACACACAAATTTAAACTACCACACCTTTAGAAACAAATACTTGAAGTTGACGAGCGATAAAATGTCAACGTTACTTTATTATTATCCATGGTGCAAGGAGGGTGAATTGCACCAATGCGTGCAGAAAACCAGTGTGTCAACTGGGTGCGTGATGGACCTTCAGCAACCTTCTTGTGGTAAAGCTGAGACATGGTTGGAAATTCATCACATTTTCTGAGCCAGCAGGGTACCCTCCGGCATTTTATCATGGTAATCCAGCAGACAGCCTTGAGGGCCCTTTATCACATCCCCCCCCCCCCCCCCCCCCACACACACACACACACCATCATTGAGATATCTAACAGGGCATTTTTGTGCAGTTTAAATGACTAGTAGTGCTCTTGAATATTTGAAAAGTCAGGTAGGCAGCGTCATTTTAAATGAACGTCAAAAGCTGAGAAAGTATTTGGCCTTGGGCCGCAATTTAGATATCTATTTATGTTAATAACGAGCTAAATCTGTGTGGATATAGAAATATTTACATCTGTAAATTGTATGTTGATGCCAGTCCTGTTTATGTTAGTTTGTGTGTATTGTGGGAGAAGACTGCTAAAATTTACATCTCATTAATTCAGTGTGCACTGTGAAAAAGAGAGCTCTGAAAGTGTGGCGAACTTTCAAAATATTCTGCAAACAACTAATGTGTCACCTCACTGAGATGGACCAGAAAAGGAGCCGTGTCTCTCATTGGCATTCGGTGAGTATTTTTATCCCGACTTGAACACAGAGGGATGCTGGAATACAAAACGGATGAGTTGTCTGGCTCTGGCTGGTTTTGTGATAGATTAAAGTCCAAAGACAGACAGCGAGCAGTTAAAGAATCGAGGGAATCTGGCTGTAAACGGCAATTTGGAAGGCAATTACCATAGTTTCACGACGGCAAAAGACCGAGTGGAGCTGGCAGAAAAAGAGCGAGCGGACAGGAGATGAGAGCGAAAACACAGAAGCTGTGTGAGTTCTGTTCTGAGATCTCAATATCTCAGGCTCAAACATTAGACTCCTGCAGCACACGCTGAGAAAGCTCAATCGTAGATCACTTAAGAGGAACAATCTCAATGATCTGTTTGCTTGTTTGACTTAATATTGCCTCTGTTTCCATCTCAGTGCTGTCAGCCTGATGCTAAACCCAGAACCAAATGGAAGAGAGGGCCAGCAACAAAAACTAACCTACTTAAAAAGTGAACCACAAATAGATAAACCTGCATTATTATGTTAGAACTGTAACAAATTGTAATTGAATTGGAAATATTTCTTACTGCAAGGTGTTAATGAAACATGGTATTAATGAAAAAAGAAAACCTTGTTGGAGTCCATGCGCGTGCGTGGGGTGTACGCCAACGGTGGGATGTTGAAGGAGTGCGGCACCAGGTACTCCTCTGCATCCATCAGGTCCTCCAGCTCCTCCTCAGCCAGGAGGCTCTGGAAGAACTTACTGTCATTTGGGCCTGGCAGCTTCATGCAATCGTCACCCTGAGCAGAGGCACAAGTTCAGTTGCAGGTTTGTAATGTTATGCGTCACATTTGCATGCACAGCAAAGATATATGTTTTTTCTAAAATCCCAAACGCTTTTTTCTTTCTGAATGCAAAATGTATGTTTGCACTTTACTGTCTGTGTGAGCTGCTTTAGCAGTGAATTTTCCCTCTGCCGGATAAAATTAAGCTTATCTTTTTTAGGCAAACTAAAAAAAGAAAAGAAAAGATGAGCTAATTGGATTAAATAAATAAATCCACTGCTAATTTCCTTACCAATTTTTTTTTAGAAAATATTGTTATTACAAGATTACCAATGTCAAAAAACCCAGAAAATTATAATGCGACCTATTACAAGGTCTATTAAAGAAGCAGACGGCAGGAAAACTCTATTATCTTGTGTAATAGGCAATTTAAATCTGCGTGATTGGGATCAACGCGTCATACCTGGATGACCAGGTACCTCTGGGGATCACGAGCCATCCGAGTGAACTCTGCAGCCAGCTCCTTGAACTTGGGCCGACTGTCGGCATCGATCATCCAGCCTGGAATACGTTAAATGTCAAAGCAATACTTTTGTTTTTTCTCTTTTTAATACATTTAATATAACACATCTTTTTAAAATTCACTTTTTACCTTGTCGTTCTAAGCATTGAGTATAGATAGAAGAGAGAATATTTGATGCGTTTTGATTTTTCAGCAACGTAACAGCAGGTGAAAAAGGCGAAAGGGACTGAAAACTTCCGGACTGCACATCTTTGACCCCTGATTGCACGTTGTTCCTGCAGCAAAGTTGATCTATATTCCTGAACAGCTGATAATACTATAAAATACATCACTGCATGCAAATATGCATCAGAAATCGATGAAAAGCTGATACTTCATATGTTGTTTGTCCCATATCAAACAATTCCCATATTTTCAGAGTTCTGTTCATTTTAATGACATTCCCCTCGCTTAAGATGCCGTTTCATCAATGGAATGGCCATATGGAGTAACAGATCGTGTCTGCCAATTTTGTGCCGAATACGAGGGGATAGAGCCAAAGCCGTCACGTGGTCTGGCCCAGAGAACAGCTCATCCAGGCATCCAATAAAAGAGACACAGATCAAAAGAAACAGACACGCTGAACGCAAACAGAAGCAAGACATTTGACACTGTGTGCGTAGCGTCTTTTATCCACATTTGTGCCCAGGAGAATCTCGTGCAGCGCCTTTACATTTACATGTCTGGATATGCATTTATTGGTGTAAAAAATAGTTGGGGAACAGGCAGGTGAGAGTGACCTCGGCTCGCTGAGCGTGTTGCTGCTCGCCAGGTTGGCACAGGTACAGCGTGTCAGGACGAGCCAAGGTGACATGGAGGCCCAGAGGCTGTAGCTTGGAAGCTAAGTAAGCTAAGATGGTGCTGAGGTGAAGCTGGCACCGAGTGACACCCCCCCACAATCACCCCCTGGCTGAAGCGGCCAGAGGTCACGTCACTTCCTGTGATCTCCTGCCCAGGGCCACGACAGCACCGAATGTCCACGTGCATGTGGAGGTCACAAACCCCCCCCCAAACAAACAGGTTCTGAAAGATGTTTCAATGGATATTTATCACCTTTGGCTGTATTAAAGGTGAGAAACTAGTTAATCGGGTCATTAACTGATATTTGGACTGGATTCTCTTAGTCTTACGTACATTTGACCATGACCATGTACACATCAATGGTGCAGATGGGGGGCTGAGGAAGGCGCTCTCCTTTCTCCAGCAGGTCAGGGATGTCCCTGGTGGAAATCCCATCGTACGGCTTCCCTCCAAATGTCATTAGCTCCCAAATGGTGACCCCTAAAACGAGAAATGTAGAGCCAAATTATGGAGATACCATATGCCGAAACACAGAAAAGAGCAGTTTAAAGATCAGAGAGATAAAAGTGAATTTAGAGACGAAAAATAAAGAAGTAGAGAGGAACACAGAAGCAAAGCACTGTACAAGACTACAGAAGAATCTTGAGAGGTCACCAAGGAATGAGAGAATAGAAGGAGACCAGAATGGGATGGAGTGAAATGAAGTGTGCAAAAGAGATGGCAAGTCAACAGAGGACAGAGGAACTAATCAGACTCCTCAAAGTCATCAGTCAAAGGGAACTTTCTGCACTCATCAGCTTTAATCATGTCAATGAGCTAATGAGTGCTAAGCACAGTAAATGCACATGGAAGTATAATAGCCTGCAGACATAAAGGCCTGCTGGGGACGCAGACACGCTAAACCACACTGATACTTTTAATCAAACACATTTTATTCTCTTTGATATGAACCATCTTGTGTAGTTTTTTTTGTTCCAGAATGCTTTTTTAATGACTTTATGGCAGCACTATAGCAATAAGAGTCTCATAAGTGCAGAGGCTGACACACTGATGACTGTAAAACCTAATTTAAATATTGCAAGATCTAAATGGGAGGAATATTTTACTACGAGTCTGATTGCTTTAGATTCATTTTCTATTGTGTCTTGACACTGTAGACATTTTTAAGTGCGCTCTGGTTCAGCACTGGGCTTTGTTTTCATTTCCAAGTCAGCATGTCAGACATTGATGCTCACTCTCCGCTAATTATCTCCATAGTGATGGAATCATTTCTGTACTGGAGTCAGATCAGGTTTTTTGTCTTACATTTCTCTTCCAAAAAAGCATATTATGAAGTGAAAGTCTCAGCGTACGTGGGTGCAACATGCAAAGTTGGAGGAGTGTATCTTTAAACTAGGCAAATCTTTTTTTTTCTTTTTTAATCTACTTTGTTAAATTTGGTGGCATCTGGCATTGAAAATATAAAATACAGGAAGAAATTGGATCCATTCCTGGAACCCATTCCAATTCAGAAATATTTCAAATAAAATTTGATCTTATTCCACAAAAGTTTACAGCTGAGTACAAATATTAACAGTAAAATTCTCTACTGTTAGGAAGAGAAGATGGAAGGGAAATGGGGAAGGAGAATAACATGAATCTAAATGGTGTGAATTAAGAAAAGAACATGTACATATTACTTCAATTACTCACAAAAGACTCCCTCTACAGAAAACCAGTCACAAAAGTTGTGCAAAAAAATTATTTTACAATTTGAAGCATGCTCATTTTAATGACCAAATCAACAAAAAACAACTGAGACCATTCGAATATGCAGAGCTCCACTCATGTTGCCCATCACTGTATCCAGTCTTGCTTTTTGTCCAGCCTTACCGTAACTCCACACGTCACTCTGATGAGTAAACTTCCTGTAGTGGATGCACTCCAGGGCCATCCATTTGATGGCCATCTGCCAGACACAAGGGGCAGCATTAGAATCACAGCCTACTCACACATGTTTTTAGAACTTTTGTTGTTGAATGGCAAAGAAAGTGAGACAGGTGGCTACCAAACAAAGATGTCCTCCTTCTGTAGTGCAAATACTTATTTGAGTCCTCACTTACCATATATAACCAACACACACTCACACACACATACACATGAGCGTGCAAACACACACAAGCACACGCACATGCACACACACACACACACACACACACACACAAACATTATAGAACTAAGACGGGCCAAACAGCACAGCGGTCTGGAACACAGCTTAACACTGTGATTAGATTTGAAGGCCAACTCTATTGATTACAGTGTTGGAGGCTGAGAGGCGGAGACAATGTCTGCGTGTGTCTGTCTTGTTCTCGGTGGAGGGGATAATACCACAATCGTCTGCACTGACACAAACCATGATGGACGTACTAGAAAATGGGTGAGAGGGGATAAATCGGGCTTTCCTGAGACAAGAGGCTTTTAAAACAAAAACAAGATGGAAAGGATCAACAAAGCCTTGGCCAGGAGCCCGTGAGTGCACAGCTCTGAGCACGTCTTTGTTCACTACGTTTAGAGTTTAGAGATCTCCGTTCCCCAGTGGTAAATAAAACGGTCCAACAGAGCGGAGGAGTATCTCTTTTTGAGGAGTGCTAAGTACCTCCCTCAAGTAAGAAAAACTTAATGAATGATAACGCACGCCTATTGTAATTCACTTCAATGGCGTGCTCAGAAGCAACTATTCAAGTATTGTTCTGCTGTTCTCTAGGAAAATAAATACATTAAAAATGCAGCTAAGGGTGAAGCAAATGTAATAGTGATCCTGCAACGGCCCTGCAAACCATTACTAGTTCAAGTAACATGAATGTGTTGATGTTTACAAGTAAATGTTGTGAAATTTAGCACCATCTAGTGGTGGAAATGCTTAAAACCCCTACTTTGCACAGTTATACTCAGGCCAGTGAATGTCTAGGTGTTGCTGTTGTGCAGAAAGGCATAGCCTGTCTCAAAGACACTTTGGGTAGTGTAAATCCATCGAAGGGCTGGACTTTACCTTTCCTCCATCAGCGTTATATTCCTTCTCATTCACATCCAGCAGGCGAGCCAGCCCGAAGTCTGTGATCTTGATGTGGTTGGGAGACTTGACCAGGACGTTTCGGGCAGCTAGGTCTCTGTGAACAAGCCTTCGCTCTTCCAAATACATCATTCCCTGCAATGCACGCACACATAGAAGCAGCCATTTTAAACAATGGAGTGTACAGCGATAGACATGAGGATGCACATCACCATCTGGACATCACCCCTCCCTCATTTCTATAGTGATTTGCGCCATCATCATTATCATACTGTAGTGATAGTTATGGCTGTAATTCCTGTCAGTCGGCAGCTATTTTGCAGAAAAGCCCTTTTTCTTGCAAAAGGCTTGCCGGTGTAATAACAGCAGCATCCATAAGCATCCACCCAGAGGCGGGTTTTCAATTAAAATCAGGGCCCAGAGGATTGAGAATCGTGACTGGCGTGCAACATTTCCTTCACTACATTTGCTCAACAGTTGGAAGACCACTTCACAGCTTCTTAGCCACCCTCAGACTATAATACCATCTGCTTTCAACAAAGGAAATGCCTTTCTCTGATATTTTTAGCTGTTTGGGAAAACTCTCCTCACTGCTGCACATCTGCGCAGACTATTAATGCCCTGCTGCGTCAGAACTGAGTAAGATCTACTGCATTAGCCTTCAAAGGCTCGCGTTAATTAATTGCACATAATTGCAAAGCTTCTTCCTGTGGAAACTGGAATCACCTCAAAACTGAGTAGTTCAATCTACAAAAAAAAGAAAAGCTTTGAAACAGAATAGCTCTGCATGCTTGTGCTGCACCTCCATTTTACTCTGAAGTGCATAAATCTAAGAGGAGTCTGAAGAGAAGAATGAAAATGTCTGAGAAGTGGAACAGTAAGAGGAGGGGGTGGCAGGGTACTTCTGCAGTGACCGGAGCTCAAGGCCTGGTTTAAAAGAAAACAAACTGAATTTAAGTAAAAAGGGCAATAATGCAGAAAAAACTGTAAGAGGAGGAGCAGGGCTCTGCTGGGTTGAAGGTGTGGGGGCTGAGGGAGCGTCGCCAGATTTAGGCACTAAAGCTACAATCACACTGCTGTTTTTCCGATTTTGTGCTCCAATCACGTCTGCTATACACCAGAAATGTGACGTGTGTGTGTGACAGAGAGAGAGGGGTAAGCCATTACTTTTGGCCACGCCCACTCTTTGAGAATAATATCTACTGTCCGTAGCTGGTATTAAAAGAGGAACCTAAGCGCTGCACATGTCTGGTAATGTCATAAAGATATGATGTAATGTTAAAGCACCTGCTCAATGACATTCTTAAACAGCATCTAAACGACATGTTGGCTTGTAAGAATAGACGTTCTGGCTCCAGGCTCCAAAATCCTGTGCAAGCCAAATGTTAGCTCAGCTGCTAATCACTGCTGCCAACTTGGCCGCATGTTGATTTCTAAACTGTTGGCAGCTTTTGTTAGGTGCCTAAATATATAAAAATTGTTTCAGAAAGCACAAATTAATGTTTGTTGATACCCTGAAGATACAATGATTCATTCCTTCTCTGAGTGGCTGTCATCAGGTACCAGACGCCGCAGCCTCGTGGAAGCAAATACGGACAAAGGAAGAAAATCCAGGAGCTCCACTGGTGGCACATGGAATCTTTGTTCCATGGCTGAATTGGACCAGATAAAATCACATAATTCTAATGTCCCCGTGCTTCCAGTGACCAAAATTATGATGTGACCTTCAAGAAAAGAGGAAGCTGATCGGCACCAGGACGCACTGAGGGATGATGTGTGTTCTCCATCCGTCTCTCAGTGAGGGATGTTCCTTCCTTCCAGTGTTGCACGCCCCTCTGTAGCCCACTTTTTTTATTGCTCAGCATGATGAACCGGCAGGGGGGAAGAGAAAAGACAGAAGATTGGGATTCGGAGGTATCCCACCTGCGATCCGCAGTGGGATACCTCAAGCACATGTGTGTGTATGTCATCTTACACACTGCCAGGTTCCTGACAGATTCTTATTTGTACAGAAATTGCGTCCGGTAATCTCCTCAATTTTCGAGACAATTAAACAGCGGAGGGAGAATGGATGGCTTGGCAACCCGTGAATTTTAATTTGCCAGCAGAATGAGAATGGGAGTGGGAGGTGATACAAGTGTGCAGAGTGGGAAGTGCAGACATGCTTACGGAACAAACTTTCCCATTTACTACAACCCGTGCTGAGAGGAAGCACAACACTGCAGCCTTTACATGTATTTACTAATATCCCCCCACCCCCCAGGAGAATATTTTAGGTTATAGGCAAACATACGTTGGCTTTTAAAAGACAACATAACACAATCACAGTGGGAAAATGTAGGTGGTAGTGCCAACAGACACTTGAGTCTAGCAGAAAATGCCAACAGTCATCAATCAAGAAAAGAACAGCTCTGCAAACTGCTGCTGCACCTCCGTTCTGCCCTCGAGTGCATAACTCTAAGAGTCAGCTTGACGAGAAGAATGGAAGTGTCTGAGAGGAGAAATAAAAAAGGGAGGGGGGGGGGCGTTTCAGACCAGTTGTGCCACAGCAGGAGCTACTTTGTCTGAAGAGCTCAGAAAAACAACACCTGGTTTAAGACCAAAACAAATTGGATTTGGCTGTAATGGGACGGGGTGGACAAAAGGACGGCGCATGAATGAGTGAGGGCTTGAGTGGCGGTGGCCTAAGAGATGCCTGGACTTGTATGAAACATAACTCAAGGTAATTTTAGTCGGGCATTTTGCATTTCAGTAAAGCCTGCATATGGACAGGTTAGTCGGTCATGACCCCAGCCACTGGGTTTTAAAATAACTGCTCATACACTTTCACTCCCTTTTCATTCATTTTTGCAGATATATAGACCTCATTATAACACTTCACCTCACGCCTGCTGGGTTGCAGCTGAGTCCGGAGCCGTGGGAACAGAATTTTGGATTTCTGCGATCGAGACTGCGAGTGGAGACTTTCTTACCGATCGAGGCAGACGTGGAAGGATGTAAGCCAAAGGTGAATCTCACCCAAACACGCTGTTACCGACACCGACAGTCAGGAGCAACACCTGGTGACGGAAATAATGAGAAACCAAACAACGAGGAGCCTCTGCTCCTCTTCATCAGTAACAACCGGCCAGTGTGGTCAGAGCGTTGGGATACCTCCCTGATGTCCACCCTGGATGTTCCTTTGGACATATATCAGGGGACCTGGGCACCAGTGTCCTCCCACTGAAGGATTGGATGACACTGGCTGAGGGAAAACTACTGGACCCAGATGATGAGAGATTATATCATCACAGGAGATAAAGTCACCGTATTTGCCTGCACACTCTTTTGAGTGAAACCTGACGCGCTCCCTCAGTAGATAAAAACCTTCTGCTGGCCTTTTGTTAGACTCTAGTAGTGAATAAAATCTCATTTACAGAAGAAAAGAGAGGCTGAAAAGCACCTGAGAGAGGTGCTTAACTTCCTGCTCAACGGTCAAGAGAACCACATGCAACACACCTTGTATTTGTTTCATTTATGGAGCATTAACTCAGTATAAAACATATAAGTATATACTAAAACATATCCTTCAAAATGATTTTATCTATTGCGTCTAATTTATAGTCCAGTTTTATAGGCAAACAATAATCAGAGTCCAGATGCTCCAGTCAGTTGATGATGTTATATGGCAGTTATAGCAAATATGGATTCAAATCACTATAAATTCTTATTACATCAACTAAAATTAACAGCTAGAGTGAGGGAGGGAAGTTGTCAGTTTTAAAATTACTATTAAAAACTTTCATAAAATGCAACCAGGCTTGTTGTAGCGACAGCCCTGACCTCTGTTTAATTGGGAATTTAATTGGGGCTTTACAATAATTTCTACATGTCCAGACTCCCCAAAATTTGGAAGAGAAAACACAGTGAAAAAATTAAAAATACATATAAAAAAAAGAAAACTAACCAGATAAAGAGTCGCATAAAATCAAAACGCACACGTCACTGTGTTTTTACAGCATGGTAAGATGTGTCGCATTCATCAGGCTAAATGCTAATGCTAGCCAGGGACACTATTTAAATGCAGGAAAGAAACCCAGACCCATTAAAACATAGCAACAATTACCGAGAGTAATTTCACTGATGTTTGAATCTTCCAGAGCAGGAGGACACGAGGCATCCGGTCCCATTCTGTCTCTGAATGCCTCCTTGGATGTTTTCTGGAGGGCACAGGGTGTTAATGACTGTCTGGTTTGTGTTAACGGTGCACTTTTATTGGAGCCTGGTGACACCGGCGCAGCGTCTGCTTGACGTAGCACATGTTTAATGCATTGTTTGGCTATAATAAGATTTGGGCTGGCATGGAAGTAGGTGAATCACTGTTCAAAGAATGAGGTGAAACGAATCAGGCCAATGTGGAGGAGAAACTGAGGAGAGAGCGATAAGGCGGTAATGATGAAAGCGGTGAGCTTTCATTTCATTTCAAGCTTCAACGTGTCAGAATGAATTTACAAAACAGCGTAAGGGGGCAGCCTGAATACGAACAATTTGAGCTCGGGTTGTGTTAGCGGTAAATGAGGGGGGGTGAAAACTTTGTCCATATACATTTATTCTCTCTGATGAATGCTCGATGCGGATTCTTCCGCCACATCTTCAGAGGAGCAGAGACTTTGTGAGCAAACAAACACTCCCTTCTGCAGGCTTCTCTGTTTTTATCAAGTGTAGGTATGAATGTCTGTCGCACATATCAGAACGATGATTTATAATCTGACCTCGTACGAAATTGAGAGGAAATTAAAAGAAAACCTGAATACATTTACTTCTTCTGGTTGTCAGTATCTGTCTTTATTCTCACTGTCTAATCTACCAATTATATGAATCTTTGTAACTCATTTTTGTGTTTGTTTTCCGAAGATTTTTTGAAACTACATTAGCAGTAAGAACAAATAAAGCTATGATACAATACTGAATAACTGAATCATTCTATCTGATAATAAACATCTAGATGCATATTTTGTATTAATAAAAATGTCCTTTTTTGGGAATTTTCAATAAATAAGGACTAATAAATGCAACACAAAAATTAATTTAAACAAACAAAATCAAAATCATGATTATAAAACGAAGAGTGAGCTACATCACATGCACACAGTAATTCCTACAGCCTGTGAACGTCCCACGAGAGAGCAGCCTCACCTCCAAACCCAGCAGACTAACCATTTATCTTCTGGTACTTATAAAGACACGAAACATCAGATAAAAGGAATCAACACCACAGACAACTGCTTTCTGTTCTGTGCATTTCTGCACTCTGCTCAGTTCAAACCTCCATGGAGATATTTTGTGCAACGGCTGGCCAAGGTGAGCTGCTGTGTCAGTTACATTTTTCAACCTCCCTTTTAGATTCAATTGCTAAAATTACAGCTTGTCAGGAGGAGATTCGAGAAGACAGATCGCAGCTGTCATTCCCTCCAATAACACGGCTGGAATTATAAAAAAGTCCACTGTGGAGGGGTTTTCTTTTCAAGACCAAAAGAACAAAATTATTGATTTGCTTTTCTTTTGTAGAGAACACAATTAAAACATTAGCTCAGCGATGTTAGATCCACTAGTGCTGATCAATGTAGCTCGGCCACATGGAGCCCTTATTTTTCTGTGTGGACAGACTGCGTGCAGCACATTGGATCTAAAATCCCACCCGGAGCTTGACAGGGTTATGTTTTACTCTGTGTCGGTGCTGTTCTATGCAGGCGATCAGGGTGTGATCCTGAGGGGAGGTGGTTGTGTTTTTCCTGAAGAGCTGTCATGCAGCCGTCACTCTAAATGGGATTCAACCTCCCTTCTGTTACTGTCATTCTGGCACCCGAGCGGAGGCTGACCTCAGTTGGCCGTGGTTGGAGTTAACAGTCCTGCTGTCACATTTTTTTTGTCTTTCTTTTTCTGATCTACTGCTTCCAAACTAATGAGCAGGTCAGGACTCAATTCCAGCTCAGCTCTTGATCAGCTAGAAAAGGAAAAGACAATCGCAGGAAAGGTTGACAAATGGAATAATCAAAGGAACCAAGCAAGACTTCATAGCAGCAGCCCAGTGTAATGGATGAAATTCAAAATCAAAATCTTTCTTTAGGCGTTTCGTTGTAGAATATTTGCCCTAAATTACAAATAAATGGATTCAGATTGACCGAGCTAAGCTTCAGACAGTCTTGACCCATTCAGATGTAACGCAAGGTGCTAGGTGACAGGGAATGTTGCAGAAGAGTGTTGCCCTGGAAACAGGTTGGATTCACTTCTGAGGAGGGCAGAGTGTTGGAGGGTGGTGTCGGACAGATGGAAAGAGGAGCAGCCCAATACTAATGCACCTACCAGTGCTGGTATTATTAATAAAAGCCAACATTTTCGGTGTAAATAATCTTCCACTGATGAGTCAAACTGATGTCAGGGAAAAGAAAATGTTCCAGCAGCTTGTTTTTTTGTATTTTTTTTATTCTGATTTTTTCTTTGCTACTGTCACTGCAGGGATATTACTTCAATAAATTCCAAGTGAAGTCAGTGAGCAAAAACCCTCCAGAGTCATTTATACTTTGATAACGAGAGGATGCAGCACGCCGAGCGGCTGATTCACCGTTCATGCAAGGCAACAGGGAAAGGGAGCGCGTGCCTTTGGGCATGGAAATCTGGTTAAATAAATAAATAAAATCCATCCTCTTAGTCTGATGGTGCGTCTTTGCTTACTGTCTTAAAACTAAAGTAAAGGGCACATTGGCATCAGGTACGGAGAGAAGTTTACCACCTAAATAAAGGATCCCAGTATTACTCCAACGGATGAATGAGGCGGTATGTGTTGCAACTCATCTGTTTAAAGAGAACATTTGATTTCTTTCTCACAGATTTTAATTTCAGATTAAAAAAATTTGTTTCTTTCACTCTCAATTATAGGGAGTCTTACAGGAACCTCAAAAAGATATAAAGTTGGCTCGGGTTTCTCATGAAGCTGCTGCCGTCTGTGGTCCAGATGAAACAGACCATGTCACACGTGCAGCGTGAGCGACCCAGATTGTGCATCGCGACCACGCTACCTGTCAGCCAGGCGCCGGCCCCGACGTGTCCCTTCAGGATCAGGTGGCAGATTCAGAACACATGCCAGCAACGCGACCTTGTGCTTGAAGGGCCCACTCAGGTCCAGCGATGGGGGCACCAAGGCCATTAAGGCGAGGGTGAGTGAAAGAAGAATGCGACACCAGATGGTCGTGTTAATGTTCTTGGCGTGACATCATGGATCACTGTCCGTCTCTGCAGTGTTCTCTTTTGTCACTTTGACCGCGTCTTCCTCTTCAGACCAGCGGGATTATTCATTCTTCGGGACAGATGGTAGACTTGATCAGCCCCTGCCGAGTAACAGACTCCAAAAGTTTATCTAAAATATCATCTATGTACTGAATGTGGACTTGACTTGAGCTGAGGTACTGAAATAATTTGTAATACGAGTCCTTCCAGGGCTTCACCTGACTCTTTTGTGATTGACAGGACCATGTCACCAGACTCCCTGTATTCCAGATTCAGAACACTGGATTCAGTGCCTGGCTTTACCTGATACCAAGAGCCCAGCTCAGGTGGACAACTCTGCAGTGATGTCATCATACTTATGCAACATCTGTCCAACAGGCTCAGCTGTGCAAATGCAAACCAGCCATAATCACTACAGATTTCAACTGGATTTCATTGGACTTCAACTGTGTTAGAAATAAAGGTTGCAGTTGACCTGCTCTTGTAGGGTCACTTCTGCAACAAATGTGCCTTCAAAAGAAAGAAGAAGAAAGTCATGACAGTGTTTCCTCTGCTGGAATGTGAATGACTTTCATATACATTTTCGAGTCCCACCATCACTCTTATTGACCTGCGGCTGGAGGAGCGCCGCGCCTGCCTCTACATACAATATCCGATTAGTAGTTAAGGAGACGGGCTGCAGCGGGGGCGGGCAAAGACAGAACACGATCTATCATCTGACGAGGTTGTAGGGTTCAGGCAATGCTGGTGTTTTCCTCGATTCCCGCTTTTCTTTTCTTAACTGTCTCTAAATCTGCTCTTTAAAATGACACAGCAGGAGTTTAACTCGTCCCAACATCATGATTTAAAGCTAAATTAATGTTGTTTGAACACTGGTACAAATGTAAAAGACTTTATCTTGAATGTATACAGTATTAGGTAAATTTACACAAAACAATGTCTTTAATAAACCATCTTAAGTTCAATCAGATGCTGTTCTGGCCAGCAAAGTATGTTTAAAAATTTGAATCTTTCTTAGGGTCTATAGTGTTTATAGAGTGGTTCAATTCAGAAAAACGGGAACACGTTAATCCCTCAAAAACGCTTAAAACATAGTCACTTCCACCTCTAATAGTATGCACAATAATGAAGATGCAATCTGAATTAGTCTTTGGACTCTCATGTTGGATGGAAAGTGGTGGTTTCCATAGTGGCACAAATGATTGCAAAATATTCAGGATTTAAAGGCATATAATTAGTTCCACCGAGTAATGCGAACTCCCACTAATGTTTAAGATTCTGAACATATCTGCGAGACCACGGCGTAGCTATTCATCTTCTCTTCTACGCTCTTAAAGCCCCACGTCCTAAAATACAATAATTATAGTAACAACATAGAGACTCATGCATGATCGTCTGATTATCGATTCATCATAGTAGATGCATGAAAACGTGACATGACTGCGGCGGAATGAGCACCATGCGCCAGCGCCACGGCCACCGCTCAGCTTACATCGCTAAGACGGAGAAGCTACTTTTCCATTTCTTTACCTAAACAGAGATGAGTAAGTGACCCTGTTGACTAAAGCGAGCGTCTGCTTGTGTTCCACTGTAGGCAACAGGGCTGCTTGGTTTCCAGTGGGGGGAAATGAGCAAAGACAGCCTACGGTTGTTTGCACAGCAACGGTGGAAACGTGTGGCATCTTTCCAGTAAACAGCCGCTCTGGATTTGATGTGTTGCCCACCACACGAGCCTTGAAATTTGTACCGCTCTTGTTTCTAAGTGAATGCGGCCCCGTGCTCATAAATATCTCTCAGATAAGACAAACTAGTGACTGTGATATTACTGACTGATATGAGCGCTCACATTTGGATGTAGTGAAGCGAACGCTGCCTGGAAACCTGTTTGAAGCCCCGGCTGATTCTCACTTTTACATGAAGCATCTAAACATGCGACCCATTTTTTTTAGGCTGAAGCCATAATTGCTCAAGTGGCCTGTGAACTTGGCCATCTGCAGGGAGATAAGAAAAGAAACCAAAAAACCCTACGAATGAAAAAAAACATCAGATTCGGAACATTATACCATCTTCTTTTGGGCACGGCGTAATGAACTGTAATGAAGAAATGATAATAATGATGATAGAGATAATTAGTGGGATAATAAAAGGGCAATCACAGGATGCCATAATGGGGACATTAACTGTGATCTATGATTGATCTTTTGCAAGGCTGGAAGTGTGGAAAGTGAAGAGAGATGTACGGAGTGTGTGTCCGGGTGTGTTTGTTGAGGGACAGTCTCATGAATACGGTGCCGTTTGCCTTTCAGGAAATGGAGCCATTAGCTTTAATTCTTTAAAGGAATATCTGTTGCTTTCCATCTGGACAGGAGAGAGGGGAAATACGCGATTCACGCCCCGCAGCCTTGTTACTGATGACATTGGCAATTAAAATGTTTTCATGGCACATTCTGACCCAGTGAGTGGTGACAGAGTTGGGTGGTGTCCTGAAACACCGATGAGCCGAAGCTCAACTTCAAAATCAAAACACATTTATACTGAAATTTAGTACTTCTGAGGACAGGAAGGCCTTTGTCCCAAGTCAGAGAGACGCCCTGAAATCCCTCCTGTCCTTTCATCAGCTGTCCCTCCAGTTACTTTATTCCCATTTGTCCACCTAATTGATTACTAAATGCACTTCCATGAATACGCACATCTGTCCTGTGGGTCCAAGAGGAGCCTTTCAGCTATTTTGAGCATGTTTGTGTGAGTGAAATGTGATTTTTGTGATCCAGTTATATCCAGTTCAGGCTGATCTGCAACCTGAATTTCAAAATAAAGTGTTGGTTTTTTAGCACCACCTGATGATGAACTTTCATTCCATCACCACGACACCCTGAAGTGCTCATGCATGTGTAGTCAAAGTGACGGGAATGGCAGGAAAGCGTGTGTGTGTGTGTGTGTGTGTGTGTGATGGTATCTCATCTCCAAACCCATGCATAGTTTTGAAAACAGTTGTGATTGTAATCGATGATATGTGAATAAATATGATGACCTCTTATATGCAGATGAAAAATGTTGGAATTTCAGGATTCCAAAACATTACAAGTCCTATTTAAGGGGTGAAGGAAAAAAAGGAGCAGATGGAGTGAGTCTGCATGCATACGCAGAGAAACTTAACCTGCCCTCAGACGGCTACGTGAGTTCACAGCTGTGAAGTATTTCATTGTTTACTGCACTGAACCAGAACGCTGAGAGGCTGCCATCATTAATAGGTTGAATGGTTGGTTGTACTTGACTTTGATTGCCCCCCCCCATCCTAACTTTGCTGAATGTGTGCATTATTACTGTGGCGACATTATTTCCTTCAACACAACTATAGGCTGAGTACATGAACACAATTTGAGGATGTGTCTTTGGTAAAACATGCATTAGTCAAGTCATGCTTCCAGAATCAGGACAGTTTCAATTACAAAAACAAGAAGCTATGAAAGTTTCTGTCACATAAACCACATCATAAACAATCTTTATTACAAATGAGAGCAGAGTAATTAATGAAGTTCTTACATCCTTACAATGGCTTTGCCATTACTAAAAACAAATAACCGAATCCTAATTAACTGATTGTGTGGATTTGCACTATCAGGGGAAATCTGTACTGACAAACCTACAGAGAACACGTGTTACTGCATCTTTACCACAGCTGTGGTCAGAAGATGGAAAACAACCCAAGATTGTTGAGAAGAGAGAGGGCTTACTCGCCTATTCAAAAAAGCTCCCAGCAGATACAGGAGGATAGGAAACTCTAAAATTATTTATCAAGCAACACCAGCTCTGGCCTCCCTGGACTGGATTCCAGTCTGCTTTAGGATGAATTTTAACATTTAGATATGTGTTTTTTTTTTAAAGTATTTATTAAATCTTTAACTTTCTTTAATGGTTTTTATTAAGTCCTTAATTTAATCTGTTGTGGTCTGTCTGTCTGGTTGTTTCTAAATGTGGTTTTTAAATGAAAACAGTCAGGGGAACTGTCCTCTCCATCCCTGTTGCAACAACAGCATGAAGTTTTCCCTCTTCACTGTCTGTGAGTCACTCAGATCACGCTGTGGTTACCACAGAAACGGTGACCTGGTGGAAGAAAACCTGAATATGGTGGCCAAAATGTTCTTTTCCTTCTCTCTTTTCTCTGTCTGGGGAATTTTATGAAGCAACCAAGTGAGAGATGTTGCAAGTGTCCAAGAGTTGTTCTAATCAGATAGCTGAGACAAGTCGGCTCCCTTGTTTAACACCAAAGAGCATCAGATTAAGTCTGAACTTCAGCTGAGAGACCCCCCCCCATCGCCACCACCACCAGTATCTCCAACAGGAAGTTGAGCTGTGTTATCTGATGGCCAGTCTGAGCTTGAAGTGCCAATAAATTTGACTCTGTGTCACAGCCACGTTATTTAACATTAAAAAAACACCATTGATTTCCACATGTAAAGCTGTCCTCTGAAGTCATTACAGAGAATAAAACTGTTGTCATTTTGGGCCCCATATGTAATCACACATTTAATGATGTAGCACGCTACGCTACGCTGTTTTATTTTGAATGCTGCTACTCGACTGCAGGCAAAGCAGAAACACACATCAAACAACACCTCAAGGTTTCCTGTAAGTGATACAATACGTTTGCTTTTCCTTCATACATTTAATTTTTTAATTTATAACCAGTAACAATTCCGAGAATCCATGAGGTTACCGTTGTTCCTCAACAGTAACATCACATTTCTTGAGCAAAATATGCGTATTATTGATGTACTGTAATCGCATTGATTTCCCTGCAGGCTTTATTTGCCCTGAGCTACATCTTATGGTGGTTTAACATGTTGAATCTTTCAGTCCTGGAGTCTCCAGTCAGGAAAAGCTGTACACTTCTAAAAGTGTACAGGATGTTACAAAGTCTAAAACGACAATCGGCAGCAACATTTGCCATCTTTTATTCTTGCAGCTGGTAACAACATGAGGATAACTGCATAATGTTCAGAGCAGCAAAAGACACAGCGAGATGAGCGCTGGTGCTTCCTGCATGGTGAGGAGCAGCAAACAAGTGAATACTAAAGTAAAGAGAGAGAAAGACCCCTGGGGGTAAGAGGGTGTCATGTATGCACTGTCTTGTTTACATAGAGATATCGCCCTGAGATGTACACCCATCCATGCACGCACACACACACACACACGCACACACACACACACACACGCACACACACACACACACACACACACACACACACACACAGGCACGCACTCACGCACACTCGCAGGCACACACTCATGCACAAGACACTAGCTTTAAGATATTATTAAAAACACCCAAACAAACACAAGCTGTCAAATTGTTAAAGGCTAATATCAAAGGAGATGTTGCCTGGTAATCCAGAGACGTCTGCTCGAGTTATTTTCAAACTTCCTAAAAGGTGGAATCTGAGGGGAGAGTCCAACGACACATCTGCAGTTAGTCCAAATAGTTGTGTTTGTCGTGCAATGTCAAGGTGATACGTGCAAGTTTATTTGGAAAAGATGTGATACCAAATTCTTTCAGGGAAAGTTTCATTCAATCGTGACTATTCTGGGTTGCTTTAGTGATGGACAACAGAACCCTTCAGCCAAACGAATGCTATCCTGTTGCACGCCTAAACCAAAAATGTCAGTTGCTCCCTAATCTAACCTCTGTTTGACCCTGGAGATTGGACACTGCTGAGGGTCATTATAGGTCACCAGATCTCTCCTTTTTCCTGACACCACAGTGCCTAAAACTGTGTAAAACATCAGCTTTTCTATCAGCTGCGGCTCCCTTTTGACCACCACTGTCCCCCACAGACACCAAACAACTCGTCATATGTGGATTAAAGACCTGCTGTCGCTCAGAACTGGTCCCTCCCTCTCAGCGAGGCTGCAAGATGTCACAAGGATCCTAGCGAGTCATTGCACTGGTTCAAAAAATATCAAAAGAGGTTCTATTATGAATCAAAAGCCAGTTAAGCACAGGAACTGTGAGTTGCAGTGCTGCTTAAAGCATTTAATTGAAGAACCTTTGAATCATTTATTTTTTTCTAGCTGGTGTAGCAGTCATTTATTGAAGCGCATGGAATGTGAAATTGATTAAACCTGAGTAAAACTGGTCTAAACGATCTGGAGTCAAACACTTGATATCATATGTGCCACAACAGAAGGCTCTCAAAACGGGCTGACATGCTGAGGAGAATATGATTTAATAGGGGCACATAGGAAGATTAAACAGGATAAGGAATATATACCCTTCTGTGGCAAGGGCCCCCTGCATGTGCAGGCACTTTAATGAATCCACTCATTAGTATGACGCTGGAGGTGGACGACTCCATTAATAATCTATGAGTGTGATGGTGGCCATGACAGAGAGGGAGGGCCACAGGGACGCTGCCTGTGTTTGGAGCCCTGTCATTTGCAGGAGCCTGCAGAGCCCTGGAAGAGCTGCGGTGAACTGATGTGCAGAGGCACGATGAAGAGGCTGCATTAACCCACAGGAGCAACGTTTGACTGGGGCTGGGGCTAAATCATAATGAGCGCTGTGGATGGGGTCTGTGGTCCAATTTACTGCTGCCGTTGAGGTAAAGTAATGTGTCGGTTTTACACTTTTGTTCATGGCAACAATGTGAAGGAGGAACATTTCCCCTGAGACTAGAAACGTGCATGAGACCTATATAATAAACATAATACATCTCAATAGCTACCCCTTATGATTAATACATCCCCACATGTTGACAACTGATCACAGCAGGCGGGGATTTATGACTGTGCAGCAGCCAATCAGCGGCCATTTTCCCCCTACTGAGTAATTTCTGTGATTAATTTCATACGGTGAATGTATTTGCGTTACACAGCATGGGTTGACATCATGATGAGATTTTATATATATATATATATAATTGCAGTTGAGCCCTATTGATCAATTGATGGTTAAATATCTTCCCTGTGGGGGAGTACAACCAACCTCGGATTTTGCCAACGACGGCAGCTGAAATATTTGTCAGTGATATTGATATTGAGCCTGGGACTGCAGCACTTGTGGATTTATGAGCTTTGAAGTTGACATCAAGGATACTCAAACACGAATGTGAAGAGCACCATTTACGCATAATGTGGGTGAAAAACAGTAAGAGGTCACTGCCGGGTGTGCGGGACACCGGCGCATTGTTGTTTTCACATCAAAGTATGAAAGCTTGAGCAGGTCGCTAATGTCCACCCAATGAGCTGTGAGGACCAGTAAACAATAAGGACGATAAGTGGTGGTTTCCCTGGACTGATGGTCACATTATAGATTCTTCAAAGAGCCTGTAAGTGCCTGGCATCCGTCTGGCAGTGTCAGTGATCCGGCTCTCCTGGTGGCTGGCCAGTGCTAGCCTCGCACTGGAATGTCCCCACATTTGGGGAGACCTGTCCTGTTTTTCTATCTGTCCCTCTTCCAACAGTGCATAATGTAACTGCTGAGACAAGGCAGCAACACAACTCAGCAACACAACTCACAAATCTCTGGGCAATTGGACAAAGACAATATTGCAGCAACATCCCTGAGACAAAAACAGCCTTTTCAGAATTCTGTCAGTCTGTAAACACCAGACCAAATAGTCAGTTAGCAAATCAACTAAGCAGTGACCTTCTCTCCCAGTCTTACCTTGGCAATCTGGACACACCAGTTGAGCAACAGCTGGGACCCAATGTTGTCCTTGTGCTCGTGGACGTAGTCGAGCAGGCACCCGTGAGGCATCAGCTGCGTGACCAGCTGGATGGTGGGACTCAAGCAGACACCCAGCAGGCGGACCAAGTGGGGGTGCTCCATGCTAGCCATGATAAGGGCCTCCTGTTGAGACCCAAGAACATTTAAACTGCATTGGGGACCGATTATGGCTTTGAAAAGATGAAATACAGTGCTTTATGGAAAAACATTGCAAGAACATTTCTAGTTTTTCAAATACCAGCCTAGGTAGCTTATTGAGAAGGTAGCGGGATGCTCAAGTAGGTTGTATTGTGTTTCCAATGAAAAGACACATTTCAGATGTACCAACAACTCTAAAACCTAATTGTGTGAACTGAAAACTGAAGATCATTTCTCTAAGGATGGCATTTCTCACAAAGTGAGCAGTGATGTTACACAGGAAGCACTGAAAAGCCTCAGAGACCGGGGCTGTCTGAATTATTCCTAACAGCTAAAAATGATCATAATTCACCAGCGTGTGTCTTTGTGTTGCTTCATTAGAGCAACAGCGGATGAAAACATCTGGATTCATCATTCTGGATGTTCCACAGTCGCCACCCGTTATGAACGATCCATCAAACACGCATGTGCACTGAGTGAGAACACTGATTGTGGGTTAACTTGATACATCCAGATGTACGGTATGGGGGGAGGGGCTCCACCTAATACGAAAACTCCGGTCAGAGCAGGATTTTCACATGCATCACAAGACATGAGTCATTTCTGGGGCACTTTTTTTGTATTTCTTCTTAAATTATCTAGACGTGTCTTACCTAATTACATCAGAATATAAATCTGTAGAACTTTTAGAAACTGCCTAGTCAGAGGGAGAAATACTTGATAAATACACTAATTTCGAAGCACAAATCTATCAAAATGGGGCAGTATTAACATTTTTCTCAAGGTCGCCCCTGCAGAAATGATTATGGGGTAATTCATGAAGTGATAAGTAAAGTGCTATTAAAATGGAGCTATAATGTGAAATCCATCCACGTGTAGCTTTGCAACACACTTAAAAAGTGACGAGCGTGACCTTTCTGTCCCGAACTGCACGCCTGCATTTATCAGACTGAAGTCGCATTAATACGCCAAAAAGGAGGGTTTGAGCATAAACCCAAAGAATTAATGCAAATCCAATCCTGAGCACGCTCACCCCGATTCATTTATCCTATAACCCCACAAGTCAAAGGTTAACACATCAGTATATGTTTGTTTGCGAGGCGCTAGGATCAAGCCTTAGATTCAACTCTGCTCGCTTCATTTGTGTTCTGTGGCCTGTTTCAAACTCATTACAGAGAAAACTATTAATGAAGAAATATCAGAAGACAATCTTTTCCCCAAACTCAGGGGAACCAGTCAGGTTCCTAATCATCAGTGTTGCTAAATGTTAATTTCAAGGACGTAACACAAGGACTCATCCTATTTTGGCTTTGATTGTGATTCCTGCGTTCAGAAGACGGTGAAATATGTTGCTGGTGTTTAGCTGCTAATGAATAAACAAATGTGCACATGGACGTACATTTAGGTCTTATTAAATATTATCGTCTTCTGTGCAGATACTGGGATCCAGGTCAAACCTGGTTCCATCTATGGTAAAACAATAGTTGGACTTCTTTTTTTCCCCAGTAATTTTGAAAAATTGAGTGGAAGCATCTGTTCTATGACTAAATGATTCAATAAAATCGTGATTTCTAGAGGCATCTTAAATGTGGTCTGCGGTCTTTAGAGACCTCTTTCTTGACTTCTGGCAGCTGCCTGTAAACACCTTCCAGTGTCGCGCGGCATGACGGAGACCCTCAAGTTAATCGCTCCTTAAAATTAATATTTTGTGTTTTCATTGATGACAGGATATAACCCAGCGTTGGTGGCCTGGAGGGACAAATAAAATCAGTAGACACATGCAACATTTGGCTACACACACACACACACACACACACACACACACACACACACACACACAAGGACAATCAATTCTCTATGACATTATTTAAACAGCGAGTGGCAACCTGGTGGGGCCAAGAGGTAGAAGGTCACCAGTAAGAATTCCCAGTCTAGCTGTGAAACACAGCAATATAAAGCATAGAAATGCCACTCTTCTCTCACATTAATGTTCCCCAGAGCCCAAGACGAGCCCCCGGCTGCTCCACAATCAATCAATATTGGCACGACTGAAGTTCATAAACATGAAGGCTATTCCAGGAAAATACATCTACGGCCATGTAGCACTGACTTATGTGCTTTATATGTTTAATTAATAGCAGCTATTGTAGGAATCCTTTGCCTGGTAAGCTTCAGTAATCCGTTGTAATCATCTATGCCTATTTTGCCTTCACGGAGGCGAGTCACCTGTTTTGTCCACCAATCTGTCATCTTACCAGCGCTGGTTTGGGGCTCTCATGTTGTCAGAAAACCCCTCAGAGTCCATTTGAGTCAAACACAGGAAAGGTTGTAAGATATTCGTTTCAAAGTCCCAACACCAGCGAGTCAAAACGCTCCCTTGTAGGGCGTCATGGTGTATGCAAAACAGGAGTGCAATTGGGTCACTTTCACTGGGAGTGTATGTGTGCGTGTCTGCGCGTGTTGATGGGGGTTATTTCATCTGCGTTGCATCATCACAGGGTAATAATTTAAATTTTTCACTTCTCCTTTTGAAATGAAATCAGCTGTGAATGTTTTATAAATGGGGTCTTCCGCACTGTGCCGGGAGCCTCTTACACGATGTGTGTGTGTGTGTGTGTGTGTGTGTGTGTGTGTGTGTGTGTGTGTGTGTGTGTGTGCGTACTGTAGGCTTCCTGGGGACCCTCCCTCTTGCTATGAACTAGTCTAAATTATGACTTTTGAGCTTCAATTGGAACAGAAAAGGTTTTTTGTTGTTTTCGTCTTCCTCCAGGGTTTATTCCAACATGTTCCAGCAGCCTGCCCTCATATCTGGGCCGAGCCAGCAGAACATCCACATCATCATTTTTTTCCGGGATACTTACATCCATGAACTCCACGTTAGCCTTGGGTCCCGTTGCTTCATTTAATATTTTAACGGCTACAGGAATCTTCACCTTCTCCCCTTCTGGGACCCAAATCCCCTAAAGAAACACACAAACAGATGTGTTATTAAATGTGTTATTAAAAAATCCTTTTTTTGGGGGATAAAAGACCGACTTCTCAAAGACTGAGTGTCTTTGAGTCATCGCAATCATTCCGAAGGGCATAATTTCAGACTGCATTCCAGTAATTGACTGACGACCATATTTTCGAAGCATTAAATAAAGCACCGCTTGACATTTTCAATAATTTTATTTCATAACTTTGCCGAACCTTTCTCACCATTCCGTGGCTACATCAACCCACCATTCGTCACGCAACAGCGTCACTGACTGCACTAAAGCAAAGTCACATCTGCTGTGGACCCCCAAAACACAGCACAACCACGACTTACATCTATAAACAACAACACAAAAGTTGTGTCATTCCTTAAAATGACTTTGCAAAACAATCCAAAATAGTTTGTATGTTAAGTTTATTACTCTATTTTCCTCATAAGCAGCAGCTGTTTCCCATTCTGGTGTATTTATGCATAAATGAATCCTTGAATGTTAATAAAACAACATCTCCTCTATGCTCCTTTTTTAATTGATAAGGAAACGAATGCACCACTTGTAATTTCGCCTGTTCTGTGATGAGTTGTTTTTGCCATCTTTCCTTGGTGGCTAAACTTTCCTCAGTAGCGTGAAGTGTGGAAGAAAAGCGGATGAGAGGAAGCAGCCTTAAGCACTTTCCAGGTCTCTCCTGGAGTAGGATGACCTGAGAGATTCGGAGTGGACTCAATATCCTGCGATGTCTCTACTTAAAGATGCCCCAGAGAAATTTTGCAAGGTGTTCTTTTGAACGAGGACACAAGTTCTTCTTCTGTCAAACCCCTGACCCCAACAATTTTAAATTTAAATGGATCCCCGAATAGAAAACTGACAAGTTCACTGACCAAAAAAAAGGCATTTTTAATCCCAACGCTGCTATTCTCCATCCCTCCTTGAACCAATAATCACACTGGTGATGACCTCTCTTTTTAAGTGCAACCTCAGGGGTCCTGGTGTCATCTATTTCTTATTCTTTTCATCCCATGCCTCCAGCTTTGTGTCTCATTTCCTCTCTTTAATGATCTCGCAGTCTTTTGCTTCTGTCTTCCTTTTATCTGATCTCAAAATGGGAAATCTGACCTTAAATTTTAGAAGAAGAAGATTTGTGTGTCTGGGGTACAAAATATCATTATGGTCCAATGCTCCTGTGCTGTTTTACCTTGTAAACAGTCCCAAACGCCCCGGAGCCGAGGACTTTAACCCTTTTCAGTTCTGTTTCTTTCAGGATGCGCAGCTGTGCTTGGTTTGGTGCTGTTCCGCTGGGCGTGAGAGGCTCCACGAGCTGAAAACACATCCAGACAATGAGGATCATTCACGTTCAACACAACCTCATGCTTGTAGGGACAGTAAAGGACTGCATCCCTCCAGCCATCAACTGAGGATCATGGGAAACACAGGATGTTCATAAGTGCAGATGAATTTTAAAATTCATTTTCTTAAGGAGAGACAGAAAATAAACACTGACTATTGCGGTCTTTGCTGTTTGAGATTATCAAATGCAAAATTCATTAGCTGAACAAAGTGGACAAAGGATATAGAAGGAGAAGGAGCGAGATGGAAAGAGAGAGGGGGCAGGCAAATAATTGTGGAGCGTGAACGGCTGTTGACATTTTTCTGTCTCATTACTGTGCGAGTGGAAAAGGGAACAGATTTAATAGCCAGAGAGGGATAAAACTATGAGGGAAGATGTGGAGTGCGAGAGTGGACTGCAGGAAAAAAACAATGAGGAGGAGAGCCGCAGAATTACCATGTAGATGCTAAAGAGAGGGAGCAATATGAGGGGAATTAGGGAAGGAGTGGAAGATTAGAGGAGGGAGCAGAGAGGGGAAAATGGAGGGTGTAAATCAGTCTGGCTGTGGTTGGCAGATTTGGTCCCTCTGGCTCGCATTTACCGCTTGATCTAAAAAAAAAAAGGAATAACCCTCCTTCATTTTAATCGGAATAACCAAACAGCTTTTTCAGGGCGAAAACAAGAAGGGAGAGCCTGGACACACGCGTGAGAAAGCTGACACGCGTGTCTCACGGCTGACACGTCCCCTGATGCTGGGAGCTGTCCACCAGCCGTGGTGCTGAAGACACACAGAAGCTGGGAGCTGTCCAGCGGCTAATGCAACAAACAGCCACTGAAAGGCAACCGGAGAGGAGCTGATCACGCGCTCTACTACATTAAAATGTGTGTAAGAAACCAGAAATAGAGGTGATTGGAGAGTGTTGCAGTGCATCATGGCTACAGGAAAATATGAAGTGCAACAATGAGCCAAATCAGAGCTATTTTGTCATTAGACACCATCAGCTGGCACTTTACTGACACTTGTGGGCTGAAAAGTGATGAAACCGTGCATCGAGGCCTGGTTCTCAATGCAGACACATGTCATCTAATGCACAAATGTGTTGGATAAGGTGCTCTTTTTATATAATCAAAAAAAGAAGAGTGCTTTCTCCTCGCTCTAATGGCACGTTCTCTCCCCTCAGCCCAGGCCACCCCTCCCACATGCAATGGCAACACCTGAGCCTCTGACAGGAAGGTTCACTCCACGCTCTCCATTTTTCAGTCTTCTTTTATTTAATCTTAGATGTGGATGCACATCGGCAAAGTGGGAATAACCCCGACGCCCTGTTCTTGTCAACCATTCACAGTCTTCTGGTGGCAGATTTTCACTTCTGGTACACATCTGCCATCTAACGTGGATGAGAAAAGACTTTTTGGTTGAAGAGAGGGATGGAGGAGTGGCTAATGTTGGTCTACCTATGGAAAACGAGCTACAGTGTAGATTTGCAGGTGAAAAACTAATTTTCATCAACATGAAAATAGCTCGCAGGGCATCGCTGGCTGGAGCTCCACTGCTCACCTCTGTCTCCAGGAAGCGGCGGAGTGCTCTCTTCTTCTTGATGTTCTTGCGTCGCACTGACACGGCTACACTCAGAACCAAGATCACAACCATGAAGAGGACACCAATCACTCCTGCAGCAATCAGAGGGGTTCTGGAGAAACAAAAGGAGAGGGAGCAGTACAAGGAGCAGTTGTACAGTAAGTCAGAAGGGGAGTCATTAAAAATCAGTAAAAACACACAGAGCTCCATTGAAATGGGTGCTGTGAGTGTAGTTACTCACTTCTGGTTTCTCAAATTCAGCGACAGAACGTGCACATGCTAATCATTGACCTCATTTATATAAAGACTGTTGCCAGCTGCCCAGTTCCTCAGAATCCTCGCCCCCTTTTTGGGGGGTTCATTGATGTGATCAAACTGACTTGAAATGGTTCTGATACGCCAACATATACATGACGGTGAGAACAACACAGGACACCTTTCATGATCTGCTGATGTCAGCATTCTGCCCAGAGCGGGAGAACATCTGCACGCCTGTAATATGAAAGGAGCTGATCGCTTGGATGGGTTTGTGCGGAGTTCAGACGTGTTATTGTGGCCATCAGAGACAATGAGCACTGGAGAGAGCTGACTAATTAAGTCTGAACTGTGCTGAAACTCTACATCATGTTCGCCGTGGTTAGAATCGATGGTTCGGACACGAGGGAGATGCCAGGACGTGGATAACTGGATGGTCAACGTGGGATGATCAAAAAGCCCCTGGAGATGTAGATGAAGCTGCGAAACGACCCAGTCGACAGCTTTCATGTGACTGACACTGGCATTGACCTTTGACCCCTGCAGCACGTCGCATGTATTGTATATTCAAGTATTTGTGGAACGGTTTGGGGGAAAAGGACCAAATAGAAAGTTGGATATGTCTACTTCAATGACATACATGCATTGACGAGGTCTCTGATTCATCGCAAGTCCCAGCAGCATTCGAAACCTATATAAAACCTACGCTTCTAAAGATCGCGTTGCCTTAGGTGAAGGCCAACGATATGAGGGAACACATTCATTTCCATGATTTTACATCACTGAAGGACTTGCAAGCTGAAAATGCTACACAGAACCAATTTCAAGTAAGGGGGGAACAAGACGTCAGTACGGATGATGACTTGAATGGTGACGATAACATCAAATTAGAGCCTGCTAGATGAGGTACTGCGTGCTAGTTTTATCAGATTAATGTATTACATAAGTGACAGGAAGTGATTAATCCGTCTTGATCAGATAGGCACACAATCCATAAGAATGAGCCATGTTAATACCAGGCAAAACCGTGGCCTTCGGAGGCTTAGTGTAATCATGTGTTCCTGATAATCCACTTTCGGTGGTGCTCCAACACCTTTAACAGGTAACAGATTAAGCAGCGGGCCTACAGAGCTCCTTCTGCGCAGGGAGTCAGCCTGGTGTCTCCTGCTGCATCCTGGCCAGAGGTGCTACAGATGTGATAAGGGCTGATCCGTGCATGGGTCAGCAGATAGCTACATCATCCCCGCTCGCAGTTCCACTCCAGCCTCAGTATCTTACGGTGTAACGGCAGTTATGATGTTTCAACAGAGGGAACGGGATGATCAGGAAATGCTAATGGATTGAACTTTTCTGACCAGTTTTAACTTTTACTTTAGCCAAGCAGTCTGAACTGCCTTTGTGCCCATCGACCAGGCCTCACTCTCTCTTTTTCTATTCACAATATCGGAGCGCTGCAGTAAGCCACGCCCCCTCACTCCAATTATCATAGCTCTTTGTAGAGCCCATCCACCCCCACCCTCTTCTATCCTTCTGTGCTTTTTAGAACGATCTTTTAGGCTTTTAGAGTAGCCATTATTCAAAGAGTCACTGTAGCATTGTGTGTGTGTGTGTTTGTGTGTGTGTGTGTGTGTGTGTGCACATGGTGAGGGTTTTTTTGTTACCTGTCCATCAAGCCAATGCAGTCTTGCAGTCTTGGTCCAATGCACCTGGGCACACAAATGCAAAGTTAAAGATTTACAACAGTGACTTTAGTGAATCAACTCTGTGTCAAATTGTCGATAGAGGAACCATTTTATGTGCAGAACATTTATTTCCCTTAGTTTAAGCCCGGCATTTAATGTTGACTGAACTTATATGGACAAAACCCAAAAAACAAGGAACCATTTGCAAACTGACACAATTCACACATCCACCTTTAGAAAACAGAATCAAACTGTGTTCTGAGCTGTTTAAAAAAAAGGTTTGACTTGATTTGACCTTCTGCTTTATTTGATTTCCTATTTAATAAGAACTTTATTCATTTGTCTTCAAAGCTCATCTGGAAGTGTTTCATTTCTTCAATCTTCAGTGTGAGAGATGGCGCCTTCTTCATTTTACCACTGTTGATTTGTTATAAATCACCCCTGAGAAAACAGCACTTGTTGCATCCTGTGCCAAAAACGCAGACACATTTGGTGGTTGCAAAACTCGCCGGCCGCACGGAAGCAGCCGATATGGAGGAAGGACCCTTCCTCCCTTCCTCCCTGCGTGTCTCCTGTCTCTCAGAGCTGCTTATGAAGCCATACCAGTGACAGTGTCAGCCTGCTGTTTTCCATCTACAGCTACATTGTTCTGCTTCAGTGAGCTGCCGGCTGTCACTCAAGAGAGGGGAAATAACACACACGGACGTGACATAAACTCTCCACGGAGTTAAATATAAAATAATGTCAATCCAGCCCTTGTTGAATATTACATAAAGAGATCAGTGGCTCCTGAGGAAAGGAGAGCAGAGAAGACTCTTCCCTGACCCCCGTTTTCACTCTCCTCACTGTCACTTTCTGCTCTTCCTTTTTCCTGCGACATGTGCGGGTTTGTCACATACGAATGGTCGAGTTGAATATTCAGGGCTCTTTTAGAGGCGCCACCAAGGCTGAACTGGAAACTTCAGCAGAAGCTTCTCCTAATAACCACGAGGAAGCTGGCTGCCTGCGACTGCCTCTCCCCTGCTCGGTGATAAAACAGTCATCCTGATGGTACATTAGGACCAGACAGTAAAACTTTATTTGTTTCATCTGCGTGTGGTTCAGGCAGGTTGACCTCAGCTGACCACCAGACCTTGGGGGACTCACTCACTCACTCACCCCTGTGTGCAGTTGGCGTGGCAGGGATGACATTCATTGTTGGCCTCTGCATACTTGAAGATAAAGCTGTTGGCGCCCTGAAGGCCATCGGGACACTTCTCCACACAGTTGGGACCATCCTTGAAATGAAGGCATTTCTCACAATGCTCTGGTCCCTATGAAGAGGAGGAGCAGGACGACGGTAAAGCCACGGCTCGTGCACGCATCAGCCATTAAAGTGGAAAAATAATTACCTCTGCGAAAGGCAGACACACGTTATTAAATGACAACTTCACGAGTCGCGATGTGCACGCTTGCAGGAAATATCAAAGTCATGGTGGACATGTTCCAAGTAAGGTTCTTTTTTTTTAGTTTTAATCTGTTTTTGCTAGCAGGTTTGCTTAGACAGGATATACAGCTGCGCCTGACAGCAAGTCAGGTGTGAAGGATGCATCTGTGCGCCTGCAATTTTAGAGAGATGACGTGTTGCTGAAGCCACTGATAAATGCAGACTGATCGAAGGAAATATTTTGATCTCAATAACTCATAAAGTGCAGGTTCCTGAGATGTTATGGGGGCCCATTTTGGGCGTCTGCGTCCGTACAGCAGTCAAAATATGAGTGAGAGACAGATACCAGAAGGCTGAGCACAGAAATTGAATATAGTGGGGAATGAAGGGGTGAGGGAAATGTTATACAGTAATAAAGAAAAGTGAAGGGGGGAGGGAGAGGGTTAGGGCACAACACGGGTAAAGGCAGAGGCAGCGAGCGCCAGCGAGATAAACTGTGAATAAGACAGAGAATGAGGGACGAAGGGGGGGAGTCAACGAGACACATAAAGCAGCGCGAGCAGAGCGGGCAGATAATAACCATCGCTCACAGCACACACAATGACCATAACAATCCGCCTAGAAGGGGATTTATGGAGCTAATATAGGCGAGGAGGGAGGTAGACGAGGAGTGGGATAGAGGTGAAGAGCTCTGCTCGACAGTCTTCGTATCATCAGAACTGACAAACAACTGACACACACGTCGGATCAACAAGCCTGTCAACTATGCACATGTGATGCAGATAATTAAGACAGGAACGCTCTCTGTGCGTGACCGTCTCACGAAGGAGCGAAGTGGAAACGCACGTGCGCGCGCATGCTGTGTTCTTGGTAAACAAGGTGTCATCGAGGTAAAGAGATGATAGCAAAGAAAAATGACCACTTCATCCTTTGGCAAGTGGAGGAAGGCGTTTGAATGCTTTTCCATACATTAACTGAAGTGGCGAATGCGCATGGCCTCGCATACTGACACGCTTGTGACTGGGCACAGCCGGATATCAAAGCACGTCCTTTTGTTTCCGCCGTGTGTGTGAACACACATTCAACGCTAATTACTTCCACCATGGAGGTGACGGGAAGTTAGGAACGCATTTTAGTGACTTTCTCAGGAAATGACAACGGTCCAATGATTCCACAGGGACTTTGACCTTTGACCTCTCCCCAATATCGTAGGCCACAGGCTTTTGATCATTAAGCAAAACGCTATCTTATGTAACCTCACATTTTTACAGCATATATATATATACTATAAAAGGCATAAGCCACAATGTGTAGGGAAATCAGCTGTTTGTTAAAGTGTGTAGTTTCCAACAGCGCTGCTCCAGCAGGGTTGTGGTGAAAGTACCCCGCTGCAGATTTAAATTGGCCCCCTCGTGTCCCGTCAGTGGTGACGTTTGCGTGCGTTTATCTTTTGAAGCGCACAGCACGACTCAGAAGGATCAAAAATTCCGCTTCATGACAACACACAGGCGTGATCAGTGACACAAGGAGAGATGTACATGCATCTTTCTTATAGAATCTCCTACTGCGTGTGTAGAGTGATCGCTTGTTCTCTGTAGAGGATCACTGCAAAAATTAAGTCGCAGAAGATTTTAAATTGGAAAAAAAAGACTTTCCACCAAACAGTTGAACAATTTTACTTCAGAGGTCATACAAAAACATATGACTTGTGGATTTTGTTATTTGAATCCTTTGTGCTCATAGACAACCTATGTGACCTGTGCTTATCAATCAGAGTGACTGGCAGGACAGACCAGGCCTCCTCTGAGGAGTAAGCAGACGCTTGAGTCCCTGTGTGGCTGAGAGTGTCGAGTGAAGCAACAACGAAGGTCAGGGATTCTTCTGCAATATTTTTTTAATGTGCAGCTGCGACCAAACAACCTCTGAAAGGGCCTTGATGCATCTCTCAGGGCTCGTGCAATGTGGAGGTTTGTCAAGAGGGGCAAAGAATAAAATGGTGGGAATGCTAGCATTGAGGTCTGCAGAATGCTGCTGATTTTTACCTTCAGTATTACAGCTGAGGGTCACGAACACAGTGTGGCTGATTAAACTCATTACATTCTTCATCTGAATGGGGGTGATTAAATGAAGAACACCATAAGAACACTGGTTTCGGCAACCTCCAGGAATACTATCAGTAGGTGTAGTAGTCAAAGTAGTAGATAATGACTCAGCACTAACCCTAGCCATAGCACTAGCCTAGCCTAGCCTAGCCCAGACCAGACCAGACCTAACCCTAACCTAAACCCTTTTCTCTAGAAAGCAGGATTAGAGGTATGAATAATAAGCAAGATGATAGACCATGTAAGTTTACCCTTCAGTTAAATTAGAATTCATGCTGTTAAATTTAAACTCTTAATTGAGCACCCAGTACATCATCCACCATCTTTATCAGCACAGTGTTGAGTTGTCAGTCATTATAAGTCAGTCATTATCAATTATCATGACTTACAGTTTGTATCTCACATTATTATCAGTCACAAACTCATAAACTCACAGCAGTCTCCTTTAGTTACATAAATCATGAGCACAGTAATTTTGTTTTCAGCCTTGTTCCGTTTTGGTTGATCAATAAAGTTATAATAATAAATAATAAAGTTATAATTGACAGAGACTTTATTTACCAAGAATAAATCACAGTGTCACCAGCGGAGGCGGAGAAGACTTACCGGACCGTGGCAGGTCAGAGAGTCGTCATCTGCAAGTTCGCACTGGCCATCGCATTCCACACAAACCGACTCGTTGGCATACTCTCGGATTTCCCTGAGTCGGAGAAAAGTCCGGAACGGGTGCAGAGAAGGGTTAAGACAGAGGGATGAAAGGAATTTAAGGGCAGCATATCTGGGTAAAATAGACCAATAACATGACTCTTTTTGACTAGCACGGCTTTTGAGAGTGGCAATATTCACTTTAAACCAAAATGTTGCATCCAGGTGAAGCTAATCCTGAAACTCAGGTCAAAGGTCAATTTTAATAAGAATTTGAAGATAAAATGCTAATAAGAGAGGAATAATTAAGACCAAATCCAGTTTATAACTCTGGTAAACTCAGACAGAGGTCATTTGACTGGCAGCAAAGGGACATAAACCCACGTTGAGAGGATCCCAAAAGTCAGTACGATATTCAGTAACGCACAAAACCTCTGCTGCTGACGCGGTCCCAGCGTCCATCTTCTGAGTGGACACTGGGACCGCGTCCGCGTTGGAGGACAGTCGCTGCTGAGCATCTTGCGGCCAGTGGAAATTTTGCCTTTTTGTGTTTTTTGTGTTTTTTATTTTAAATCAATTGAATCGTGTGCCTTGTTATTCTGTTTCTGTGATCCTCTTAGAAAGCGGAACACCGGAGTGGCCTGGAAAAGTCATTAAATGTGACCCCGGTTGGGCTGAGTTGGCATTCCGCCTTTGTCGCTGCAGGACAAGAGGAGCGACTTTGGGCTCCCGCTTTCTGCTCTCTGATGGAAAACACAATGTTCATTCATAGCAGCAGAGAGGTGGGGGGGGGGGGGGGGGGGGGGTGGGGGACATGGTCCCAGTGGGGTGTAAATCGAATTAGTATTAATTATGCTTCATCTGGCCTTCATAAAACCTTCCAGGAGGCAGGGGAGATGAGGCTTTGTCTGGCCGTGTGCTGGATAAAATAATAAATGCTGCAGGGTCGTTGAAGGATATCACTGATATTAATGAATTAAAGGCCTCAGCGTGGAGCTCCGCAGCTTTCTGCTGTCATGGAAAAATACAAATACTCTTACACGAAAGAGGACCCTTCATTTCATTAATCTCACATTATCTGCAACTGAAACACCTAAATCCACCTGCATTTCTAACTGGAACTGTTGAATTTCTGCCTCAACATCTTTTTGGCTCATATTTAACTCATGTTACCACTGTTAGAAACTGTGAAGCGCAGAGCAGTGTGAATATTTGATTTACTTATGAAATATGAGCATGTGCCAAAAAAAGGGGGGTTTCCTGATGATGAAATCTGATAGAGTGAAGAGTGCGGAACTGAGGGAAAGTGGGGTTGGTGTGTGCGGGGGGGGGGGTGTGAACGACCCCTGAAGCTCCGTATTCGGGTCACGCGGATCGTGCCGGCTGCCATTGTGGGTGGTGGATGTGGGTGGACGGACAGGTAGGCAGGGCGTGGCCCCGTGCGCAAGCATTGACTGTGACACGCAGTGACACGCCTAGCCCCCCTGCCCTGACAGCGACTTCTGGTCGTCGGCACAGCTCCAAATACGGCCGGCGGCACTATTTTAACTACAACCGAAATCTTTGCAGTTCTGGGGCTGCAAAGAAGTCAAAGAAGTGAAGGGAAACGTGAGCGAACGTCATCCTGTCAGCTCCCACGAGGCGTCAGGCTGCCGTCGTCTTCACACAGCAGGTGGTTCCATTTACAACCAAAAGTTACCGCAGCATCTTAAATTGCTCTTCTCACCCCCTGGGCTCCTCGATGTTAATCGATGTTAATTAATAAAACTAACGAGGAGGGATAAGTTCTGATGGCGTTTGGTCATGTCACCGCGGTTCTGCTGCTGCCATTCATCAGCTGACACTTTGTCCTTGTTTTGATCGCATTGTATTGCTGCCTCTCATTCCTGAAACCTGTCTGGAGGAATCCCGCAGCACTTGATAAAGAAATCAGTTTGATCTGTTGGATTGCTAACCTTCATGGAGGAAAGTCTGATGATGCCAAAAAATAACACTTTAGAAGATGTCTCAACAACTTCCTGCATGCTTTTCACTTGTGAAATATAGATCTTTTAATGCGGTTTGGACTTGATGAAGGGAAAATAATGCCTTCAATCCTATTATTGCCTATTTTTCAGATCACATCTCTCATTCTCATGATCTTCTCATGTTGGTGCTGCATAAGCCCCTCAGTTTTAAATCTTCAGGATAACAAACAACGACACGTCTGACCAAGAGCATCTGCACATATGACGTATGTTTCTGTTCTGTTTCTCTTTCTGTTCTTCCCTCCTGCACTCCTTTCTTCCCTCTCCTAGCAGCACGAGGGTCTTCCTATATCAGCCTGGTCCTGCTCCAGGTTTTTTCCAGGTAAAGCCTGATTCTGTGGTTTGAGTGAACTCTAATTTTCTTGCTGATGACCTAAATGGCAGCAGTAGATCAGCACCGTCTGTCTGTGTCTGTCTTTGTGGCCAAGGTCAGAAGCATTTGAATATTTAAATTTTTTAAATTTTCTGGCTCGTCTCTTCAACAGAGGTTGGTCACACTGGCCCGACGCTTCTATCGCTCTTTGCAGAAAGACTCAGAAAAAGAAATAAAAAAGTGTTGAAAAATGGCTAAAAACCTTATTCTCCAGCCACCCGTCAGCATGTCTGTGCGTGAGGTGCTCAGGCGGGACTCACCCCTCGTATAGATTGCACCCGTCCACGCACGTTCGTCCGCGGCTGAAGTATTTGCAGGAGAGGCACTGGTCGGGGCCCGGACCCCAGCACCCTGCGCCTGAACACAGCGGGTCACACACCATGCGCTTCTTGGCTGCCGTGAAACAGACGATGACAGAAGCACAGGGCAAACGTTACATCCTACGTACACAACAGCCCCACGAAACCGACGGTGATGGTGCATTTGTGCTGGACTGTGGAGCGCCGTGGAGTCGGCGGAGGCTGCACGCAGAGCTGCAACACATTCTGAAGGATTAGGCTAGTCCTAATCAGTCAGCCAGATTAGCGGCATCGTAATAATTGCCCACGATGTACTGGAAGATGACCTCGAACAAAACTCTCTCCTCCACAGCCCTGGGGCAACACGGGGCTTGTTGTGTTGGTTCTTTTCCATTAAAACATGTTTGATACAGTCTGGATCGGCCTTAGCAAAAGAAAGCTTGTCTGCTTTCACTGTTTTTCATACAGCGACGTCAGGCGAAGGCCAGCCCACGGCCTCCGATACTTCTCTTCTATTCACACCTCCTCTTTTGCTCTCCTTCAACCCTCGGCTCTCCAAAGGTAGCAGCGATGTGAGCATTATAGAAACAAAGTGAGCAGAGCAGCACAGCCACAGAATGGCAGGTCCGCTTTTATTACCTCCATCTGCTTCAAACAACGCTCGAGCTTTTGTCTTTGAGTTTGAAAGACTGTTTTCCTTTTCATATGTGACACAGCAGCCATCCAAGTATGATCACAGGAGACAGAGTGCTGCTGTTTTCAGCCTCCCGGCCCCATCAGTAACACCCAGAGATGCGTGTGCTTGGAGAGAAGATGGATGTCTCTTTGATTATCAACCCCCCCCCCCCAAAAAAAGAAACAGTGAATTTTAGAAAACAAGGAACCAAATGGGATAAAAAAAAAGTTACAGATTCAAATTAACTCATGAAAAGTTAAGGTTAATGAAATGAAGAGAGGGGTGAAGCTGGAGCTCCCTGCTTCCCTTTCTTCATTATCAGAAGCAGAGTTGAATCAAAACAGGGAACCAACAAGACGCCTTCGCTGACAGTTTTAATTCTCTTCTTGTTTCAATGAAACCGAAGGACCTGTGAGCAGCTGACATGTGATACCTGTGACTGTATGTGACTGAATTGAGCTGTATAAACCTCCGTTGAAACGTTCATGCTCATTCAGCCATTCACGTTCTGGAGGGAGGCCGCTTAATGAATCATTAAGGGGAAATTTTCCTTAAAATAAGACCCCCCCCCCCCTCAAAAAAAAGCCGACATGTCACATGTGTGCACACATCTTTGTAATCTTCTCTAAATACTCCACGACAGAAGCTACAACCCTGACCGTCACCTAACCTCAACCCAAAAACCAGGCTTTTACTTTCAATCCTGACAAAGACCAAAGAAAGTTGACAAAATGTGACCACGTCCCAAAAATGTCCTCACTTTGCAGGCATCGCATTAAATGTGGTTCTCATCAGCAAACAAACACACACACATAATTTATTTTACATCTATCTTTGTGAGGACTTTCATAGACATGATACATTCAACCTGACTAGCAACGACGTGTCTAACCCTATGTTCCTCAAATGTACTAAACAAGAAAAGAAATTGTCATTTTATTGCTCTTTGCTAAGTTCAGTTCTCATAGGTTACATATTTAATGAGTAATTCTCTCAAACAAAAGCTGTGCTTGCGTGTGTGTGTGTGTGTGTGTTTTCAAGGGAGAGGAACTGCCAGGAGAGAGAGCGCACGGAGAGTGAAAAGGGGTCAACTCAATAATGCAAATGCAGGCTCATTAACCAACATTACACATAAATGAATAATGTCTCAACCAACAAAAGCAGCAATAAAACGAAGGTTGTTCCAATTTTAGAAGATGCTTGTGTTGCCACTTTTTATTTGAGATTTTGCTCTTTAACTTGGTTCAATATTGGGAACACTGTTTTCTTCAGCATATTCCACGTTTGTCGACCCTAATCAAGGCTGAATAACGAGTCGGACCAAGTTCCCCTTTCACCACGGTCCCTGATTCACAACACACGTAAACATTGCGCTCCTGGTTGGGGGGGGGGGGGGTTGAGGGTCTGGAACTCACAACACTGCTCTGGGCTTTGGTTGTTGCGGATCAGCGCCTTCTGGTGGGCGGTACGGAACAGTCTGGTCCAGTTGATGGTGTTGTAGTAGCAGAGTTGGCTGTTGTCCGCAACGTGCACGTTACCGGCGCTGATCTCCCGTAGAGATTGGAGCTGCAGTGAGGAGATGCCCTGCTGCTTTAAAACCAGCAGGGAGATTCCACTGAGAGGGAGAGAGACAGAGAGAGACAGAGAGAGAGAGGGGGAGAACACAGGTGGAGGTGAGAGGAGGAGGAGCACGTGGAGACTAAAAGAGAGTGCAGAGAGCTCGACGGAGCATCTTCATGAAACTATTCTGTTTCATTTGTCTGCTTATTCTTTATTCTTGGTTCCTTCTTGTTCTCGTCTGGGGATAAAAGGCGAGGGTTGGAAACATAACTGGACCCACCCTGAGCTGCTTGTCTCGCCCGCTGCCCCAATTCTGAGCCCTGACCTGACCCAGGTCGACCTGTAGCAGCAGTAGTCCGTGTCCTGGAGATAACTCCAGAGCCTGTGTTACTGTCCTCCAGGACTGAACCTCCCCTCCACAACACCCGCCCAGTTCTGCCCACTCTTAAATAGTTAGGCTTTATTCAAAAGGTGGGAAGAGTTCCGCCCTGTGATACTGAAGGTCTGCCAGAGGGGGCGCTAGAGCCTGAAGGAACGGAGGTGAATATATACCTGTACAGTGTCCTCCCTCCAATGGTGGCCAAGTTGGAGAACACGCTTAGGTCCGTCATGTTGTCGGGCCAAGACTGGATGTTCAGGAAGCCTAAACAAGCACAGATGCAGAAAGACACCAGGTTAAATTCACCGACCACCTGTACCTTACACTGAAATGGAGAAAGAGTGGTAGAAGGATGCCATCAGAGCGCCCGCAGGAAGGACGCTAACGTTTCACATATCAATATTAGTCCACGTCACACGCCTACGAGTAGTGAATCATTTAAAGGACTAAATTAATAGCTGAGAGGGCGGCTGTGACTCATTTAGGGTTTTAATAATGGATTCCAAAATATGAAATATTTAGTAGTAAAGTGGCAAGGTGGCACAGTACCAGAGGACAAACAAAAGAGCTGGGAGAGGTTTAATAAAGGAAGACTAGAGGGGCAAATATGATTAGAGGCACTAAATGTCACATATTCCTTCAGCAGAGAACGCAGTAATGGTAATAAAACGATCCAAATGATGAAGTGAATGTGTTCCCTACGTTCTCTAAACAGTGATTAAGGGATCGCTTCATTTTTCACGGCTTGTTTTCTTACAGAAGAAAAGGTTTTTCGTAGTGTCAGAGCTTATGGAGAACACCTCCATCCAACGCTCGTAGACCACCCCTGTTGGCTTTTGCTCTTCTAGAACTCCAACATTCTTCTTCTTCTTCGTCTGCCCATTTTTGTTACTACACAGTAGTAAAAACCAAAACAGCAAAGCCACCAGAATAGAAGTGGAGCAGCTGATGGAGGGAGTCCTGATATTGGAACATATCAAATTATGCTGTAATTCCTCTGAGAGAGGAGCTCTATCACATGTCATCAGGCAGCTAAAAGGGGAACCCACTCCTCTCCTTCCAGGAGCTTCACGGTGGAGACGCAGAGTTTCTTTGCATTAAGAGTGACTGCAAGCTCACCGTGGTGCTTAATTCTTTCCCCTCAGCAGGATCCATTGCTCCATTAACGCAAAGACGGCCTGAGAGTTGAACAATTTCCTCCCACTGGAGTTTAAACTGATGATCAGAGGATCCCCCGCTATTGCTTTGCTCTTTAGTTAGCACTGGTCCTTCAACTGCTGCTTCCATCCTGGTTTTAATTTCTTCAATCACTTTGAGGCGTTATGGTTAGCCTTTATTTTCCACCACGTGCAGCCCTAATCAGGCAACAGCGAATGGGACCTTTCACTTTCCTTAAACCACAATCTGATGTAGCCCTGGTCCAGCTGTTCTCTGGCTCCTCACCCGATGGAGAGCAGCAGGAGGGTGCTGAGAGGCTCCAGGTCCCAGCTCTGCTGAATCATTGATGTGGGAGCTAATTGTCTTAATGACAAAGCCTTCAGCGTGGCGGCACCTCGGAGCTCTAATGCGGAGCTCTTTTCTGGTGACTGGTGTGTTTCCTAATCACGGTAACGAACAAGCGCCAGCTGAACACTTGTTGCATTAGACACGAACACGGAATCAAAACACAAGTCTGTTGACGATTTACAGTTCATTAACAAGACAGGTAAACTCACTTTAAATTAATTCCATTTTATACTCTAAAGAACTGAGTTATTGTTACCACACTTGCACCATTTATACACGCACGGCTTAGAAAATATACCTGAAACTTCCTGCTCTGAGGTGAGTGTGCTAATCAGCGTCCACCCCTGCATTATTGAATTTAATCATATCTCCATTTTCCCTCTTAGCACATGAAAGAATGAACCCAACTCTCCCCAATGTCACACAGATACCTTAAGCACGAGCTGACTTTTGAGCACAACGTGATAAAAAGCTACAGTTATCTTGGGTAAGTACCCAAAAAGAGAAAACCAAAATTTCCAACCTCTTTTTAGCAGTAAGCAGTCGCTCAAAATCGAAAATGAAAGGATCAAATATCAGCGACTCGTGATCTGCTGAGAGCCATGACGGTCACACGCCGACGCTCAAAGCAAATGACAAAGCGCGGTACTTAAGGAAGGCCGCGAGCTTACCAACAAAGGTTAAGAGTGCTTAAGTTATGCAAATGATATTCCAGGTCACAGCCCGCTTATGCTAAAGCCAGCGAGTTTACCCGCTATTTGGCTGGAACCAGAGGAAGGAAAGAAAGAAAGAAAAACTAAATGTCTGAGAGGAGAGCTGTCCTCCTGCACTGCTCATTTAAAGCCAGAGCGACGCTACGCTGACCCCTGGGTCACAGCAGCAGGTTGGCTCCCTACTTTAGGAGTCACGTTCTCCTGACAGCTCCAGAGATGACAAGCCGAGCCGACACACATCCCTGACTACAGTGTGCTCGGCACCCGGTTTGTCACCTGCTCTCCAAACTGTCAGCAATAACCGAAAAAGCGAGAACTGGAGCCAGAGGAAGAGACACCTCGAAAGGATGAAATGTTTTTCTTCCGGACATACGTCCAATCAGATTGTTTTAAAAAAAAATCTTAGATCATCAATATTTGCGTCTTATTTCAGAGGATGTGTCGGATTCTTTCATTCGGAAACGTCTGGGCTGGATATGTGACAGCCCCCGTGTAGCCCAGAACTAGCATAGCAAAGCTGAGCCGGAGGATTAGCGATGCACGGCGTACGTTCCGGATCTTCACTTTGTGATGCGTGACGGGAGAGCAGAGACTGCAGGACTCATGGATGGGGCCTCCCCACGGGGGAAAGATGGCGGAGAGTCAAAGGAGATTGAAACACTCATCTGATATTCATTCTATATGGCAGCAACCGTCCTTGTTGTGGACGGACCTGGGGCTGGTGGCGACGAACAGGGGGTCGACATGAATAGGATCGAGCGTAATAATGCTCTGTAGTGACGACGTTCATGTGACTCGCCTGTTATTTCCCGAACAGTCCGGAATACGTTGAGTTTTTCGGGGTCCAGTGCTTCGATGTTGTGATAGCTGTCTCTGTAAATGAGCAGAGGTGATGAAGGTTAACCAGCGCAAATATTCTGCTTTTTGTTATCATGGCAAACATACATTATTGCCTACAATGAGTGCACACACCCTTTGTGAGGGTATCAGCTGATATAAACCATTATGACAGGAGGTTTTCACTTTAAACTCCAGTGGGTGAAATGATTAAATGGAGAAAGAAATGGAAATGTGAGCAGGAGGAGCAAGAAGAGTAGAGAACTGGAACAGGAGGAGAAAATACTGGAGAGAGCAGGAGGGTCACAGCAGCTGAAGGCTGGACGCGGGGGGGGGGGGGTTATTCTATTATGCTCTTGGTCTTGTAGACCACATCCTTTAAACCTTATTTTTGGCATTAATATAAGAGGGAGTGATTTATCACCTAAAAGTACGGACAACCAAATATCCGGCTCTCACCCTTTGATCCCTGTGATGAGGAACACCAAGTTGCCATTGATTTTGGTGCAGTTGACAAACTTGTCGATGTTGCTGGAGTCCACCGTCTGGGCCGTCTGCAGGCTGGCTGTGCCGATCCCATCACACGCTGGAGTGCACGGCAAAACAGCACAACACACATCAAAGATACCTTCAAATAAGGAATGCCTGAACTGTGCAGGACTTCAGACAGACACGGAATCCACACCTTCTAAGTCACACTGTGAACTTCACCAGTGTTGGGGAAGCAGCAATAAAGCTTGTTTATCTTTAGAACCGACCTTTAGGGCAGATGTCAGTACAAGGGATGCAGATTTTAATGCCGTTCTCCTCCACCTCCATCTTGTTGCTGGGGCACGCTCTCACGCAGGAGCTGTGATCCACCACGAAGTTATCTGAAACACAAACATGCTGTGAGGGCAGAAGTGCAGATGGCTACTGCTCATCACAGGGGAACACGCGGTACCACCGCCGCGCCGCATTGGCAGTTAAAAGTCATTGATGGACATGTTTTCCATGGCAGATGCTCTCTTAACGCAAGCAGAGACAAAGAGAACAATTCATGTCAGGAGTTCGCCTTTTAAGAAGGGCGGTTGGATGAGGTGGTGCTTACGGAGGGTCGGCGTGGTACCAAAACAATAGGCTTCATAAGGATGGGGGGCAGGGGGGGTTGCAGAGTGATCGGTAAACAAAAGAGCATCGTCTGCAAACAGTGATACGTGGCCTCCATCTGTCATCAACGCATTGTCTTGGCTGTTCTTCAAAGGCTGTGACTTAGTGAGAGGACAAGCTGGTCTATTGGGTTCATTAAATGTCATGTAAAGGAAGAAAAGAACTTTGTAGACATGAAAACATCGAAAATATAAAGACGTCAATGCGTCCCCTCAGACTTACGTGGACATTTCTTGACGCAGAAAGCTCCATAGGTGTATTTGGTCCTGACGTTGTGTTCCAGTTGGAAGGTGATGGAGTTGTAGAAGAATGGCTGTGGACACTGGGTCACACACGCCCCACTGTCATTGAAGTTGGTACAGGCCTGCAGACAAAGGTGGAGCAAAGAATCTTCTCTCAAAAGCTCAAGCTAGCATTACCTTTGCTAACCCACATCAAGAATTTAGATGGGGTGTTTTCTTCGTTTGCTGTAACCAATGAATGAAGAAAATTAGAATTACACTGCAAGATGTATAAATAGAAGAGGAAAAAAGGGGAAAAGACTTGACATTAGTGTCAGGTTGTGTTGTAAAGTGTATGTTTAGTTCACAAGTAAAAAAGGTCACCTAGAAAGAACTGTGGACCCATTTATGAAACAGTTGAAAATGAGAAAAGGAAGTGAACTTTCTAGAGAAGCAAAGCTAATGAGCAGGAGCCCTAAAGTCAGCGCACAAATTACAAGCATGGAAACATGTTTAACATTTTGAGGGATGAAAATGGAGTGAAAAGTCGCTCAGGATGGCAAAGATGTGAGTGTGGGTGCCGGAGTCTGACAAGTGCACTCATGACAGAGAGAAATGGGAATTATTGTAAATGTCATTTAATGATATTTCCCATACAATGACATTTCAGCACCAAAAGGTGATCCGAGAAGGAGACTGCAACGAGGAGACTGTCGTCTGAATCAAAGGGTGAGTTGGAATTTCAAATAAAAGAAAATGAAGCTTTTCGTGTGATGAACATCTGCTTTCCTGGCTGTGACGTTTGATTTTCTTGAATTTGAGGGTTGAGGTACTGAAAGTGGTAGCAGATCTGATTAAGGCTGCGCCTGGGTTGGTTAGGCAGCACAAATGAGTAGGAAAATGTGTGTGTGTGCGTGTGTGTGTGTGTGTGTGTTTGCTTACAAAGCAGTCTGTGTCCTTTGGTCCGTAGCAGCCACCTGCACACTCTCGATGACAGCAGTCGCTAATGTAGGGTCCGAAGCACCGGCCGTCGCACTGCTCAGCACACACCGTCTTGGTTACTGTCAGGCAACAGATGCAGGACATGTGATGCAGGACACCTTAGATCAGTGTAAAGTGCCTTAAGAATATATTCACTCCTCTCAGGACACGAGAAAAGACAGGATTCTGCTCTGTCTCACGAAGGGAAAACGGCTGGTTACACGTATTCTTGTTCTCCTCGCGCTCGTCCACGTGTGCCGAGTGAGTTCGGCTAAAGCTAAAGCATCTCTGTCAGCCTCCAGCTATCATCAGTCATGGTTCCAAAGCTGCTCCTGACAGAGACACGGTGACTGCCACCACGGCGGCGAACCTCGGTCCGCTCAGGCACACAGGTTGCCTGCACGCCTTGCATCCTGACAGATGTCACATATATACTGTGTAAAAATGCACACAGCCCACAACACACGACACGTGGATGAAGACAGCGTCTGATATGGTGCCACGAGTTGGCAGCTGAGGCAGGGGACACCTATGGAAAAGCTCCTGCGGAAAAGTTTGAATGAAATGACTGTGGGGGTGTGAAAAATGCAAAGACTATCTGGAGGAGGAGGAATCTGCATCTGTGTTTAGGCAAAATGTGACGTATTTTGTGTAAGTGTATTTACTGTAAATGAGAGATTTGCAGTTGTATTTACCTCACAGCTTAATTCCGTTATTGATAAATTTAGTTGTGCGAGCTGGATTAGCGCTGTTTATTTGTCTGGTTTTTGTAGGGTATTACGAGGACACTGTTGATGATTCTGGAAAATAGAGCTCTGGGTGCTTTCGTCGACTATCCTACGTCTTTAGACAGGAACTTGGTTAACCAACAATAATTATTTCCCATTTTTTCCCTTCTTTCCACATTTAGAAATAGTACCAAGTAGTTCGCTGCAAAACAATCAATTACAAAAAGAGCCAAGGATTATATTACTGACCTCTGGTTAAGGTTAGCAAAAATCAATCCCTCTGTCTGACTGTAAATCCACACCACAGCTACTATTTAATTTGTGCTCTTTCCCTTTTTCCAGCAGCGATAAGACACTATCACAGTGATGAATACACAGCGCAGACATGCTGAAATACACAGTCCACACACACACATTTCATTCTGCGCTCCAACATACCATCAGCGGCATTCTGTTAATGGTTCCTGGGGTAAATGAAACAGCCTACTTTACTCAAAAGACACTTTGTCAAACAAATGACCTTGCCAGGAGAGTGACGCAATGGTGTTGATAAATTTGGCTTTAAAATTCCACTTTAAGAAAAAAGTGAAACAACAGAGCGGTAATGACAAATACAAAGGAAATCCATCTCATAAAATATGCCTGGAAGCATCCATTTGAACAGGTCGCGGACAGCAGCATCAGTCACGCCCCCCATCCCCCCCTTCCCCCCCTCGCCTCCCTTCTTCCCATATATGTGAACTAACATCAGTTCTCAGCGAGAAAGATGAAACTTCCCCCAACCCACTGCACACCGGGCCAGATTTATCTGATTTTCCTTTTGACTTTTTGGTTTATTAGTAGAATATTTTATTGGGTTTGGTCTCTGCAGCCCAGGCATTTATATTAGAGATCCACTCTGGAGCCCTGGTGCCGTCATCATGTGGATTTACTGCCCACTGTCAAACTTATCAGGATTCCAACACACAAAATAGCTGATTATTGGATGTTTTAGCTGAGTTTATTACATATTTGGGCTGGTCCCTGACCCACACATGAGGAAATTCTATCCCCTTATCTCCCATAACTGCCAGTGATGATTTTTTGGATGTTTCCCTGGTTCTTAAGAAGATAAATTCACTAGTTTCATCCTCAGATTCAGTCCACACTGTGGGGTATTTCAGCTAGGGTGTATTTTGAGAAGTGTGCACCACTTTTTGTATTAAAAGTCCGAAACGCTGCTGCAGACTCTTAGCTCTCCTTATCTCCAGGCGAGCTAATTGCTTTTCAGTGTTTTCCACCCTCATATAAACCCAACATAACTCAAAGAAAAACAAGTTAAATGACACTGCTCCACGGCAGCAGTGGTGATCTGTGGAGAAGTAATTATCAGCAGAGCGCAGTACCCGCCTATTATCTGTCAGTTCATTTTACAGCATACTTGGCAATCAACTGTCGCTGGACTCTTAGAAACTCTGGACTGAAGTTTTCCGTGGTTCTCGGTGCGATCAGGAAGTAAGCTGACCTTACATGTTATCAGTGGCGCTAGCAAGGAGACGCACTTCCTGGAAATACCACCAATTCATTTCCAGCTCACGAAAAAGTGACTGAATGATAGAGATCAAACAGATGTGGCCTTGACCCAGCTGGGTCTGAACTACTGCAGGGGACAGGACCATTTCCTCCCCTCAGGAAAAGTGCCACCGAGAAGGCAGAAACCTTGGGCGGATTCCTGGGAGAAAGCAAGGGAAACAGGGAGGAAAATAGGAGAGGAAGCTCTCACTGTCTGGTTTTGTTGTGATTTTATCTGGAATTGAACCATATGTTAGTAAAAGGACTGTGTAGACCCATGCAGCCATGGACGCTCATGCAAATAATCCCCCTCAACAATTATCTATTAAAATGTGAGAAAGAAATTCTGTTTATTTGTGACATTTGGATCATTTTGTGCATTTTAGGGGGGTTTGTGATTCAAAAACCAGATTTGTGACATCTGCGTGTGATGAAGATAGCCACATAGAGGGTGATAGCGGCTAAACGGAGACAGACAGAGGAGGCTAGGGCTTATCAGCGCTATAGTCTGTGACGTGTCGTTAACAGGCCCTGGTCAAACAGTTCATTCCTCATTATCTTAATGAGATCGCCACCGCAGAACAAATAGGTTGAGACATGCCGAGGATGGAAGGCACAGATGAAGTGGTCTCCACACAGGAAGATAGAGGGAGAGGGGGGAAGTGATGGAGGGGAACAACTGATGGCCACAGGGGGAGGAAGTGATAAAAGGAAAAACTGATCAAGAGAGAGACGGAGGAAGTGTTGGACGGAGAGGGAGGAAGTGATGGAGGGAAGAACTGATGGAGAGAGGGAGGAAGTGAAGGAGGGAAGAACTGATGGAGAGAGGGAGGAAGTGAAGGAGGAAGAGGAAGGAAGCGATTGAGGGAGGAAGTGAAGGACAGATAGGGAGGAAGTTAAGGAGGGAGGAAGTGAAGGACAGATAAGGAGGAAGGAATTGAGGGAGGAAGTGAAGGAGTGAGGAAGTTAAGGAGGGACAGGAAGGAAGCAATTGAGGGAGGAAGTAAAGGAGGGAGGAAGTGAAGGATGGATAGGGAGGAAGTGAAGGAATAAGGAAGTGACGGAGGGAGGAAGTGAAGGAGGGAAAAGAAGGAAGCAATTGAGGGAGGAAGTAAAGGAGGGAAGAAATGAAGGATGGATAGGGAAGAAGTGGAGGAGGGAGGAAGTGAAGGAGGGATAGGAAGGAAGGGATGGAGGGAGGAAGTGATTTTTAACAGTCTTTAACAGTCAAGCTTGTCTCTGTCTCATGTCTTAATACTTCAGCTTACAGTTGGTTTCGTTTTTCCCCCTTTTATTCAGATCTTTTTTTAATCTTTGACTTCTATCATTGATAAATACAGACCTGATTTCCATCCAAAGATGGACAGTCCTTCGTCCAACTGAGCTGGTTGGACCTTTTTTGTACCACGCGATCTGTGATGGCAGATCTACTCAATGTTTACAAGCAGATGTGGATTCTCCCTCCCTGTAGCTATGACACATGTTGAAAAGCACCAAGAGGCACCAAACTGGCTGAATGTGAGGCAAGAACACAGTTGTCTCCCCTGCTGGTGGACTCACTGCTGGGTTATTCCCACACTTTCTGCCAGAGGCCATTAGGAGGGTGGGAGGTCCCAGCAGGAGGTTGTGTGAAGGTGCAGATGTGTACGTGTCTATTTACAAATATAAAGAACACATCTAAAACTGTCTCCTGTCCCATCTGAGTGCATGAGTGAGGAAACACGCGCCATAGATCTCCTGATGACGTAAAGGTGGGGATGAATCAATGTTTACACATGCACGTATGTTCCAAATGTGTTGAGTTATTCAAAGACTTCTTTCGAAATGTCTCCATGAAGACAAACCTCTCTACTACCCTTTTATCCCTCTCAGATCTTTACTTAATGGCGGATGTTACTGCGCCACCTACAGCGCTGGGGTGTGAAGGCTCGTTAAATGAATGAAATCCTTATCATTTGCATCAATTAAACCAATATAACCTGCTAAATAAAACCCAAACTACCAAGATGCCGACTGCAGTACTGACGCAGGCTCAGAGCCACAAATGATGGACGGATACAAAGTAGAAAATGTCCTTTGCTCAGGACGTATGAGTGGTAGACATTATGTCCTCAGGGCAAAAGAGGAGAGAGGGCAGCCAGATTGTTCCGTGCACAGAGTGCACGCGGCAGCATCTGTGATGTTATAAGCGAGTGTAAGTGGCGAAGCGTGGGCAGCCTCCACATCTGCGGCGACACCACCGCTGCTGTCGTAGGTGCACGCAGGTTTGGGAGCAACATATGCTGAATCCAGATGACTTTTGTCAGCCGCGGCTCTGCTTGTTCCAGGGAGGCTGTTCCCAGTCACATCCTGCACCTTAATGCACGGAAGACCGAGTAAAAGCATGATGCTAACAGACTGAACAACCTGCTGCTCAAACTGGGCAGAAGGCTTGAAGGGTGGGGCAGCTAAATTCCAGACGGGGTGAAAGTCCAACTTATATTCAGGATTGAAACTTTAGACTTGAATGCATAATAAATATATAGGATGCAGAAATGTTGCAGAGTTATATGGAGTATAAAAACCTTCCTCGTGTCTGTAAATTTAAATTAAGATTCAAGGTAAAGTGGCATTTTTCAATACAATTACTGAATTACAGCATAAATGGGTGAATGGGATCATTGAGGTGATTATGAGGCCAATGCGACCATGTTGGGGGGGGCGGGGGTATGAATTGATGAGTTCTGGCAGGAGGTATGGAAAGCTGAATAATTCATCACACTTTCTGTCCCACCTGCCCTTCATCTTAATAAACACACACCAGGAGGATCTTCAGGAGGAAAAAGCCCTTAAAATTCATGAAATGAGATGAGTGAAATACAGATGGATCCTGGTAAATTTAAAATCAGCTCCCTGGTGATTGTGAGAGTTTTAAACTTCTGGGAGTCCAGAGCAGCAAAAGATTCAGAAGTTAATCTAACAAAATCAAACGTTTCAATGCTAGCTTAAATGTCACTGACAAGCAAACTTGTATATACTTACAGCTTTGACACTGGTCCACTTTGGGACCCCAACAGCGACCGTTGCAGGAGCGGTGACACTTTTGACCTGCGCACAAAGACATAAACGATCAGATGATGTGTTGAAGGCAGCTAGCTCTGGCTCAATCTTATCACTTAACACTTGGCCTCATCAAAATACAAGCTAGGGGGATATTTCTCAGCTGTTCTGTTCACAATAATGACACTTCCATCACCTCCCCCAGCTGGCACAAACAGCACCAGCTACACGACCTTCAACAGGTTGTTTGGGTCCACTCTAAATCAGCTCCGCACAGAACCGACAGACTTCAGGCTGGGATAAAAGCAACAGAGAGCTGCATCCACACTCCTGGACTAGTTGCGAGTGCCTGTCCACCTTTTTTCTTCTTCTTTTTTTGTGGACATAATTGACTGTCTGATAATTGAGTGCGGGGGCAGTGAGTCCGGGTAAGTGCAGAAGCGGCGTCCTCCCTCCATCAGCTTCTCCAGATGAGAGCTATTAGAGGTGAGACATGCTCTTTTCCTCCTGCACCAACCTCTCTCCACCACACCGCTTCATCCTTGATACACCCCTCGCTGATTCATCACTCCTCCGTGCTCCTCTTCCACTGAATGCGTGCCCCTGTAGTCTTCGTTTTCCCTCTCACTCTTTCTTTCATTTTTTTTTATTCCCCCTCAAAAGAGCAGATCACTGCCACAGGAAGTGTGCCAACACTGAATTTATTAAAAGCTGCATTAGACAGAGCAACTGTCCAAATGCCAGATAAACTTAAGTGGGTGTCTGATGTGGCCCTTTCGTGTCCAGAACTTATTCTCCCTGTGTTCTGCGCCTAAATGCACTTCTGTTCCGCTTTGTGTGTGGCGCTTTGTGAAGTCAAGCCAAGGAGTTTTCATTTATAGTCCAAGGTCCTCAATATCTCAGCTTATAAATTCTCAGTGACCTAGAATAAAGCTGTCCCACCTCTCTCCCTGCACTATCATCTTTTACAGCTTTCCTAAAACACCCCTGGAAGGTTAAAATGTCAGGACCATTGCTGTATCAGGACCGGTGCTGGGAGAAACGGAACCGAATCAACGAGCTACACATTTGTCCCGTTGGGGAAAAAAATAGCAATCGGGGCAATAACGGGGACACGAAAAGAAAAGAAGAAGTCAGGAGTAAAAGCAACGTAAGTCTTGTGCTTCCTCGGGGAATCAAACAGAGATTTTGTTCTCAATTGTGGATTACAGGTTTGCAGATCGTTGATCTTTGGGAAGAGGACTAAGGGTCAATTCAGGGCTAATGGGGCTGCAGAAGGGAGACTGATGGAGCAGAATATCAACGCTCAGGGATGTTCATCTGCATTTGAAGCCTTTAAAGCAAATTCTGTGAGGAGTTCAAGGATACCCCAACACTTGCTAAAGCTCTATAATGGCAGCACAATCTAGGGAATCATCTCTCTTTTTCTACTTGAAACAGTCTGGAAATCAGTTAATAAATGCACTAAAGTGATTGGCGGCTGTGTTTGAATGTGGCCTTTGCCCACCGCCCGCCCACTTAAGCACTGGCCTGTTAACCTGCGTCCGATTCCATTCTTTGATTTGACCCCAGTAAAAACCTTCAGCATTCTAAAGCTACCGTAGTTAACCTGGATTAACATCCTCCAGCTGGCTACACTGTGGGCTGTTGACGCAGGCTGAGTGACAGAATCAGGTCAATGGGCAACTGTTTGGTTAACAGTTACTGTCAGAGAAGCAGGTTAAGATCTAGGGGCCATTGTTACACTATAAAACACTTCTGGAAACGATTATATAAATACTTTTGATAGGTACCCTTCAAAGTTTATGCAGAGTTCATGAGAGTTTGGTGAGAAATTGTTACACTTTGCTTTTGTTCCCGAAGGGTTTCAATGCCACAGCTAACCCAACTTTAAAAAGGAGGGTGTTTTTCTCTTGTATCTATGGTTTCCAGGTGTTGGTTGAGTTATGATTGCTATTATTATGTCAGGTAAAAAAAGCTTTGGCTCAATGGGCTAAGAGGCTTTAAGTGAATCCAAGAACCAGTGACAAAAGTTTCATGATACACAAGAGAAATCTCTGGAATAAAACTACCTTCAAATGGACTGCTTGTGTTTGCTAACATGCTATCAAGACTTCATTGGGTTAAATCATGTCCACGTCCCTTCCATGTTATAAAGATGTATTGATATATGAGATATATTCACCTGACTTTGCCCTCAGGTGACTATCACTATGGAAAATCCCACAGATCTCCAGTGATCCCTTCCTAACTATAGAACCCCTTTTTGTAAACTTACATGTGATGCTGCTGTTGGTGGGCACCACCAGTGGATGGATCCGGGGGTGTTTGACAATGTCTTGCCAATGGATGGTGTCTGCGTGGCACAGGAAGTTGTTGCGGTCAACATACACACCTCCATTCAAGATCTCTGTAGAGACAAGAGAGGCGATGGAGAGACAAGGGTCAGTGTTAATGTGTGTGTGTTTTTAAGTGCTAGCTTAGGCTGGAAACAAACACAAAGCGTCCTTTCAGGACTTCATTTCAGATGAGGACAGATGAAAGGCTGGAGGACGGGGTAAACAGGCGACCTTGAGAGAAACACATCGCACGATGGCTGTTGTCACCAGGGTGGCCAGGACAAAGGCCTGTCATGTTGCAGTTATTAGCAACATCCAGTCTCTCTGGTTATGATGTCTTTTCTCATCCTTTTCTATCCACACCGAGCAGAAAAAAACAATTACGCTTTGGTGCTGTCATCACAAGAAAATCCGAGGGGGGGGATTTAATCCCCCAAAAAGGGACGGCAGCTAGACTTTAGTATCTCACCAAGCTGGTAAAAGAGAAAAAAACAAACCAAAACATCATGCATCGTGATTTTCATAATGGGCATTGTCACAGACTCACATATCTGGAGGACCCCCAACCACACACACACACACACACACACACACACACACACACACGCACACGCACATACACACGCACACACACACACACACTGGATTCAGAGGATGATACCTAATTCCTGATTGAGGAAACACAGGCAAAAAAGGGGGGAAGACATGGAAGAAAAGAAAGATGGAGTGAAGCCAAAGCAGATTTGCATTATTTACAGAGCTTGTGTGTTCTCGATCTCCCTACAAACAGATTACTGACACCGGGCTGAAAGTGATGAGACACATAATCGCACACTCGGCCACCTGCCAGAAAAAGCCGAGCACAATATCTCCCCATTAAATAATAGGTGGTGGTGGTATTCCCTACAGGAATCCACCCTCCTTCAGCCCCCCACCCCCAACTCCTACCTGTGTTTGCAGGAAGAGTTAGAGGGAGAAATTAATCTTGTCTCTCTGTGTAGGAGGGATATCCCTCAATGACGAGCAGTTGGTGTCTCAAATTCAAACTGCTAAGCACAAAGGCAGGCAGGCCAGTGGACAAGACACAAAGCAAAGGAGTTTACATGAACATACCAACAAAACATACACACTCTTTAATAGAGAGGACTCAGAATGAGCAAGCTGCCCTTGACAACTGCTCTGAGCATTTGGGATGTCGTTGCACATTGCTCAAGGGTACCTCGGCCCAGGTATTACCAGCCCAGCCCAGCATGGATTCAAACTCTCAACACACTGCATAAAAGTCTCCGTTCAACAATGTCATAACAAACAATTCTCCACCTCATCTCCTAAAAAGACTCCACGCTCTCCCAATTCTTCCTGCACCCATGATACAGCTGGGAAAGGACTCCACGCACAACGGTCTCATTTGCAGCGTGACAAGCTCCAGAAGCTGTATAACAGTTTAATTACTTCTACCTTGGTGCTTTTCCTGGGACAACCACAACATTTCCCCTGGCCTGTGTCACAGAAATATCAATAATTAAAAAAACAACCTTTTAAATTATATTTTCCATAACATCTCCAATACACGCGTGGCGTTTTATTAAAGTAAAGGCTTTGCTTGCATATTCTGCACGCCTGCAGTTTGCCTGGAGGGAGGGGGTGGGGGGTGGGGGTGGAAGGGGGGGTTGATTGTTTGGTGGGTAGCATAAATGTCTTAATTATTTTATCCACGTATCTTCGGCACTTGATTCTGAAGGATGCCCTCCACTCTTGAGTTGTCCCGAGAGCGAGCCTCCTCTGAGCGATTGTGCGGCATCAAAAGGGAAACTGTCTTCGCCATCTTGAGCATCAGCCAGGAAAACAATACGAAATTCAAAAAGGCGGAACGAATGCAGGCAGGCAATTATTCCGATGTCAAGTGCGTGTTGTCTCTGTGTGTGTGTGTTTTAATTTATTGCAGTGTGGGGATGAGTTTGATTAATTCTAGGAAGGAAATAGCAAAGCAATGATCACAAAAAAAACCCATCTTATTAATGAGAGAATTAATAAATGCGCGTTTTTATTTTAATGAAGAAACATGCACGTCAGGATGTCTGCGTTCGTGGATATCCCCAAGAGTAATTATGCTCTTTCGTATGAAAGATTGTTTCTGTGTTGTATAACAAGCTAAATTAGGAAACATATGGTTTGGTTTTTCTCTACATCACAGTGACACTGCTAGAAAGAGGGAAACTTAAAATGCAGGACAAAAGCCTCAGAAAGTCCTTCAAGACTGTAGAAAGACAAATATTCTATCAAAAAGACAGGCAAATTTCTTTCCTCCTCTAGCTGTGGGGCTGTGGAATTTGTGCGGAGTCTCCAGTCGACTGTTTTATTGACTTGGAGAGCTAAGCTTGTTCCAACTCATCGCTGCGTTCAGCTCTTTGGAGCAGAAGGGAGAAACCTGAGCTGCAGGAGGAAGATGAAGACACATTCTAGGTCTAGAAGGCTAAACGCTGGGGCACAGATTCGGTTAACATACCCCAGCAGCAGGAGAGGGCTAACGCTGGTGCTACGTGTCAAAAATCCAAAAGAGTGTTGACTCAGGCTGCAGCACGTCCATCAGCTTGCGCACACAAACCCATACAAATGCTCAGATGAGCTTCAGGTTAGCATTAATGAGGTCCCTAAAACTTTGTGTGCCCTCAGCACCAAATAAATTGCTTTAGTTTGCATCCAGAAGGTCAGCAATTTGAATCCAAGTCAAAGTCAGAATCAAGGCTTTGAATTTCCTGCGACTGGAAGAGAGCAAAGGAACAACATGTGGGAGTGTAGTTTAATGTTAGGGGTTCAAAGATGGCACATCTGTGTTGTTGTACCTCCCATCATCCACAACAGGAAGGGTACACTTTAGACATCAGACAAACAGATGGACAGACACACACAGATAGGTAGATTTTAAGAGAAGATTGCACTGCAGGCATCAGAATAAATTGCAATATTAAAAATAATACTTTAAAAAGCCATTTTGTCTGTATTCTCATAGCAATTGCTGCTTCAATCACTGCACACTGAAGTGCTGTTTCTGACAGGGGGTGTCAGGGCAGCAAATCTCTGCCTTTGCTCTACAAATAGGTGATCTCCCCTTCCATCCATCATCTGCTGCTGCTGCGGCTGCTGCGGCTGCTGCTACTGCTGCTGCGCGCTTCCATCCCTGCCATCCCCTTCTCCCTGTTGCCAAGGAAATGCTCCCAGATCCCTGTGGTAACGTGTACTTCACACCCTAATGAACTATCTCTCAGCGACTTTACACGAGGGCCCAAATGAAGACAAGGAAAAGAAGAATTGCACATCTGCACAAGTGCAAAGATTTGTGTAGCGCATGCGCTGTGTGTGTGTGTGTGTGTGTGTGTGTGTGAGAGAGAGAGAGAGAGAGAGAGAGAGACCTGAATGAAATCCCACCATCCTTCTGTTGTTGCTTTTGAAATAATGTCCAGACAGAAAGACGGACGGACGGACAGGTAGATTTGTATCCACTAAGGACCTGATATACTAAAATGTCCAATATTTGCATCCATCCTTCCGGCTCACTATGTTCCCTATATTCACCACAAATGCTTCCAGGTTTAGCCAATCGTACTGTGCCTGCTAATACTTCTTACTTTCAGTATTCTGCTCATTTGGGCAGAATCGCCCCATTCTCCATATTCAGTCAGGCCAAGGTGCTAAGTGGACAGCAAGTGTTTCCACCATGAGAACATCAGCCTGCCCATTTTTGGTGGGTGACGTCACGTTTTAGTACGTGCAAACCTTTAGTAAATCCGGCCCTCAGTGTTGAAATCCATCCTGTAATACTTTTCCATCGTCCACATGCACAGTGGCACCACAATGATTTAAATTTAGTGTTGCATCATCCAATGAATTCATCAGCATCTCTTTGAAATCTATTTCCATATGCATCAGAAGTCTCACATTTCCCCTAAGACCAGTGGCTGGAACTCCTCCCGCAGGAGTGGCGTGCATTTTTAACAGTTTGAACGGCACCCCGTGCCGAGTGGTGGCGCCCATTCAAATGTAAGTGCACTTTTATGTATTTAACTGTTGACCTGAAAAGAACAACTGAATTAATTTGACTCCATAATAGGGCTGGATGAGAGGTTCACCAGAGAGATGGAAGCACTGGGGAGAGCAGCGTGGTCAAGAGCAGCAGCGTGGGCAGAGTGTGTGTGTGTGCATGTGTGTGTGTGTGTGTGTGTGTGTGTGTGTGTGTGGATTACAAAGACGGCAACATGTTGCAAAGAAGAAAACCAAATAAATCCTTTTCCTTTGATGTGTTTAGGCTATTGATGGCACATGGAAACAGCCAAACTATACGTGATCGTCTGTTGTAACAAGGTGCGATTTTTAGCAAATCCTGTTTTATTTTGAAATGATTTTCATGCAGCAAATCTGCAAATAGCCAGGCGCTGTTATTTTACTGAACTTACTAAATGGATTTTGAAAAGGAAATTAATTGTTTTGAGAAGTGGAATCGGGTTTTAGGAAATACGGAAACATCAAAATCATTATTGTTGTTGTTAAGAGCACTTTTTCAAAGTGTTTGTGCCAGTGATGGAAAAACATAGCTAAGATCTGTGCTCAGGTATAGCTGGTGACACGGGGCAACATCCGCGGCCTTCCTCCCCCCACACATGCCTCTCCTTCACCAAGATAATTGCATTGCGGCCTGCTGATTAAATTTGGCCCATCCCTCGCGCAATTGTTTCCAATGATTCCTTATGAAAAATGGCTGAGATTTAGGGATTATGGAATTATAACTGAGCATGGCGAAGCGTCTTCCTACAGATGAGAAGTGGGAAAAAAAATAAAATTATAGGTGAACAGTGATGAGCGATGGGGGGGGGGGGGGGGGGGTGTCGTTTTTATTTTCAACAGAAACTGTGATAAAGCCTGGTAATCTGATCGTAATTGATAGGACAGGGGAGGGGAAAATAAATCACATTAAAATACCTTTAGATTGGAGAAGAAATGAGCAAGAGAGATATATGAAGAAAAGCAAAAGACACAAAATGAGGCAAGGGAGGAAGACAAGAAACAGAATTTGAGCAAAAAGCAGTCAGTGATTTAGACTGAGTGAAAGGAGCCTTGGTCGGTGGTGCTGAGGGGCACTTAGCTTATCATGGCTGATGTGTGATCAGCCTGCCAGCTGGATTAAAATGAGTCACTCTCTCTAGAATCAGCAAAACAAAACAGGGTCTGAGAGCGATGGAAACATGGAGAAACTCAGGGGCGTTTGCATACCAAGTGCGCTGGATTCACCACAGAGGAGGTTTGTCTTAGTCACTGTAATTTGCCAAGGCTGCAGCATAGCAATGAGTTCTCCTCATTCCTGGTGAGAGACATTTATTTAAAACAGCTCAGGTGGATGATCAATAAAAGTATGCTCTCATTACAGCAGCAGGAACCATTTGTATAGAAGTGAAACTGTCTGTGTTATAACTGATGTGTTATATGATCACCAAATAGGTAAAGGTCCAACATGTGAACATGTTCCGTATTTGAGTGTGATCACAGGAAATGCCTCAAACATGCTGCTAATATCAGCGTGGAAAGTGAATGCATCAGTGAGTGGAAAGTAAATAACACAGACGAATCATCTCTTTGAGACCAGTCGACCTGTCAGGTTTAACATTTGCGCGACATCCACACGTGAACTTGCAAATATGTGGGGGGATTCCCCCGTTTGCCACTGTACAGGCAATGATACCAGCCTGTTTCACCTGAGGAACAATAAGCCTTTCATTAAGACCTTCCAGACAACAAACCAAGGAGAAAAACATTAGCTTACCCTTAAGGTCGGCCGCTACTGTTCAGACAAAAGTGTGACACTTTTAGCTCAAGCAGTGAAAAGATTTGTACAAATGGATGTGCACATGGTGTGCAAATATTTTGTCGGCAATAATGCCTCCATATAAAAGCAGCTGTGCTATTAATTCACCTCTATAAGTCCAAGCTACCATGATTCTCTACACTGCCTGTTTTGCAGCGTGGGCTGGGTTTGGAGGGTCTGAATAAGAACTGATGAATTCATATCAGCTTGTTCTGATTCCACAACCGTGAAGGGAAACCTGAAGTGGGATCCAGCCAATCCAATCCAACATTTACAGCTGCTCAACTAAACCTGTCCTCCCTCATGAGGAGTTGAGGCTTCAACATGTTTGTTGTTGATTCAGTTACTTCTGCTGCAGCAGAGGCTATATATAAAGCTTAAATATAAGATTAGCAAAAGGCTACCCACTGAGCACAACACTGATGTCACGTGTCTTTAGCTTTGTTACCTGTTGTATCACAAAACAGCCCCTTGAGTTTTTAAAAAGAGAAAGCACGGATCCTTGGAGAGGTTACACAGGGGTCACTGCTCTTTTAAGTGCTACCCTCAATAGCAGCCAGTGAATCTCTGTGGAGACCTCAGATGAGTCCTGTCCATGTTCCATTACCCACCAATGCCCCCATCAGTAGCGCCCTCACTACAGCCTGGGAGGCGAGGACTATAAGCATTATAATTATTTAACTGTCGGGGGAGAAAGGGGAGGAGTCTGGGGATTGGAAGGCAATGTGTGTGTCCATGTGTGTTAGTGGAAGCAGACGAGGTTTTTAAATTGGTTTTGTTGCTTCTATTCAACTTCAGTTCAAGGCCTAATGATAACACTGGCTGGCTGGAAATCAGACCTCTTATCTAACACTCAAAATAAATACTTTAATCTTGTTAGCACTGAATATAGAGTATATTTGAACACAAAGAATTGATCTACTAAGCCTCCAGTAGGGCAACACTTTCCATCAGTAAACCACCATCTTACATGATTACAAGGTTTGATCTGAACCTGTAATAACAATGTGCACTTGTATGTTTATCAGGAAAGAATGTCTGGTGATTGCAAACAGTGGATACTGGTTCTGTAGTGGGTCAGCTACCAGCTGCATCCTGGATGTCAGCAAGATCTAGAATGGTAACACTGGGATGTCAGCTGCATGGATATGTTGGTATTGGAGGTCTGTAGTAGTTTAACTACAGATGGATGCAAAAAACAGCGTAATGATGATTTACCAGAGACATTCATGAAGATTGGTTGACTTTCACCAAAATGCCTCTAATTTTAGGCAACTGCCTTGTGTAATCTACATATACAACAGATTTGTTGGGAATAATGTTAATATTTAGAAATATTGCAAGGTTCAGTTCAATATGACACGACTGCATTACTATATTTGCACTACAAAAAGCTTTAGACTCCTTTTGTGTTTTGTCCATCTTTGACTATCACACCGATTTTCTCCAGATCCAATAATGAATGTGTGAAAGTAAACATTCAATCACTTCACAAACAATGTTTGAAATAAAGGGGGGGGGGGGGGGGGGCACATCCTTCACTGCCTTCAGCAAGAGGGGGGATTTTGATTAAAACCACATTTGATGAGTGTTTTACTGCTGTCTGAGCCACATCACATCTACATCAGCAGATCTGAGATCCAGCCTGGGGGGATGTAAAAAACAAAAAACAAAAAAGGAAAACAGAAGTTAGTCTTAGTCATAAATCAACATGAAAAAAACCTTTTAACTTTGAATAAACTGCAAGTTGATTGTGAAGACGAACGTTTCCAGTCTGGAATTCAAAGTGGAATTAAAGGTTATTAATGGATAATAACTGTTCTGGAGACATTCTTAATTAAATCAAATTTTAACAATGATTAAATGGTGTCAACATATCAATAGTTAAAAAAGAATATTGCACAAATATTCAAATCTACTTTAGATATAAAACATTTACTGATTTATTCATCTGGGAAACTTCATAATGTTGTATCGACTCAGAAAAAGTAATGATGAACGTTACGGGAAATAATTTGCACCTCTTTGCAGAAAACTGCTGAGAAAATGAAATATTGCAGTTTGTTATCTTTCTTTAGCATAAAGTATTCATTAAAAATCATTGATTGTGATCTGAGGATGAACCGACGGTCAGAGCTGCTAATTCCTCCCCCCTCAGTAATGAAAGTAATAAACATTAAATGGGACCCCAGTTACATCTTAACCCGACTCACCAATATGAGATTCAGTCAATGGAATGTGCCTTACACTTAATCTTATTGTAATCATTATCTGTTCACCTTTTTCCTGTTGCAGTGTGGCCAATAATTGAACCTTCTCAGCGTCTCCATGGAAACGGTGTGTGCTGTTATCAAATCTTTAAATCAAGGCCATTTGGGGTAGATTACCACCATTTGGACAATCTCATATGATAATTCATATTCTAAGTTTTAGGACTCCAGGTCCTTGAATTTAAAAGCCTGCTACCTTCCAGGATATCTTAGCCCATTTGTGACTTATCTGCATGTTTTTGACCTTTTTGTCAAAATTAAAACTCTGGCTGAGTCATTTTGTACCTGGCATACACTCTTGGCTTTTCCTGGAACTAAAACCAAAATTTGAACACCGAAATTCCAATTATTTTTATAGCTGCTGTGTCAGTAATGTGCCCAGTGACCTTCCGCAGAGTCTTTATTGTTGTACTATTGTGTGGTTCTTTCTTCCGTCCCATCTGCCCTGCTGTTCTCAGCCTTAAATATTTCATGAATCCCAATTATTATCTGTTTACGAAATGATGTAAAAGCAGCACCAACCCTTTAATGACCAATATGAAGGGAATTATGGCCTGGCCTGAAGGTAAAATAACTCAGCATATTATCGAGGGCCTTTGTGTCTGGGGCTACGTCAGAAGAACTGGCCAAAGATAACTGGAAAATATAATCAAGAATGCACCCAGAAGCCTTGAAATGAACACAACTTCACCTCAGTACTTTGAAAACAAACTGGGTTTGCTTCCCCCTGGCCTCAAACCTCAACGATCGGCTCTGATACTCCCACTATCTCTATTCTAAATTGTCGTTATGCAGCAATCAATTAACGCTACGCGTCACTGATGGCCTGTGCCGGACTTCAATTTAACATGTGCTTCCTCACGCTCCACATTAGGGACTCAAATGTGACGATATGAATGTTGCCCTTCAGAACAGAAAGTCCCTTCTGGACCTTTCCTGGAGCGGTGAAATATTGAGTGTGACAAGGGGAGTAATTGCATGGGAAGTAATCAATTAGACACACAATTGAAGGAGACCTGAGGTCTGTGGGCTGCCAGGCACATGGCTCTGGATTCTGTTGATGTGCAGTGAACCAATCCCGCCTCTTGGAATTTCTCTTTCTTTTCCTCAGAGTTAAACGGTGGACGGGAGTCCTGGGGATGATGGGTAGGCCATTGTTTTAATTCTGCACCTTGCCTTGGGGTAGCAAACTAACTCAAACAGACTCTCGGTCTGAGCCCTTTACCAAACTGTCCACCTCTGTTGTACGGTAACAGGCCATTAAACGGGTGACAAAGGAAGACCATCCCTGTGTACCAGCCATGGGAGGCTTCGGAGTACGCAGGCCTGGACTACTGAGGTGTTGAAAATGAGCTCTGGAAGGCAGAATGCACCTGGAAAATGGGTTAGAGATTAGAACGTTGGTTCGGGAAGGCGTCAATGTGGCAAAACAAAGAGCCGCCTGAAATCTAATGAAGGACACACTGGCAAATAACTGGAGGTAACTAGATGGAAGAAAGACAGAAAATAGGAGAGATAAAGAGAGAGCAGATGGGCCATGAAGGAGTTGTTAACACCTTGGCGTAGGACACGCGGTTGTGTACATGCGAGAGAAGACAGAGAAGCTTTCAGCAGATGGGGCTTCGGATTGGATGCTCTGTGTTTTTGGATGGACACAATACAGGCGAGGAGCGGCCCGAGAAATGAGTCAAGGCACAATCAACGCTAACCATATCAAGAGGGGGGGGGGGGGGGATCTGGATGAAGTGGAGGAAATGGAGAGGAGGGGGCAGTAAAAATGCATGAAAGTACTAAGCTCATCTGTGCCGCACTCCTTATTGCCGCTGTTATTATTTTGCCAGGGAAGCAGCCTGTAATTACCATGTGAAAGCACAAAGGCTGTCTGGGGTTCACATGGGTCCAGACGGAAGTGCAGAAAATGTTTGCCTAAGCAGGAAAGGAGGCACCACGGGTCAATATGAATCAAAACACAGCAAGGAGTGTGGGAAATGTCAGGAGGCGGCTCTGTTTAACCTTTTTCTTCGTGAGAGGAATTGGCGCCCCCCAAAAAAATGGAAGGTAGCCAACATGCTATAGATAATCGTTTTTCTATGTTTAGATGCAGATGATCTCCGCAGTCTATAGAAACAAACACAACTAAACTTTTCAGACTTCTGGGCCTGCCTATATTCTGTGTGCACACATCAGACCTAAACTTTTCCCAGTTTGACTCAGCCTATATTTCATATTCATGAGGATAACTTGGCTAAGCTTGATTGAAAGGGGCACTGGAGGGAGTCCTATCCCCCCTTAGACTTCCTGCACACCCTCTTCCAGCCACCTTAAAATCCCGAGTCCATTCTCAGCTCACAGGCAGCGTGCCGGAGAAATCAATAAGCGCAATGCTACAATATACTGGGGACAAATTGATTTCATCCAAAGGCAATTTCCACCCGAGTAGAAATGCGGGTGGGTTTCAGCACTAAAAGGATTTTTTTTTTTTTTTTACTGAACCCTCTCTCGATTAGCCCCTCATGCACTGTACTTAATACATTTTATCCTCTTATACATGTTGGTTATGGATTATATCGACCCTTTTACACTTCTCTAGGGACCAGCTAAGAAAAGAACGGTGGACCTGTTTGAAAGCGACACCAAATATGCTGTAATGAATGTGATGCTGAGTGTCGGTCTATACTCAAAGGTGCAATAAGCAAATCTTTTTTCACCACTAGGTTCACTGTCAGGCACTGTCTGCAGACCAAAACAAACTGTATCACTCCTCCTTCTACCTCTGCTCTCCGCCTCCACTTTGTCTGAATGAAGAAGAAGAATTCCTTGGAAATGCAAGGCCAGTGCACTTCCTCTCCCTCTCTTGATCCAGCAACTTCTTCGCCAATGACCACTGTTTCCTTAGAGGTAAGGTTGGATCCTGGTCATTTTCAGGTTTTGCTCCACTCTGAACCGTTTTGCTTCAAAAATACACCAAATAGCTGTAGCTATTTATAGGGAGGGAGGGAGGGAGGGAGGGAAGGGGGTAGTGATGTACATGACCGAACATGAAGATGCAGCAGTCCCAGCTTGTAAACAAAGGTAAACAAAGGTCTGAAGATCAACACACAGAATTGATTACCATAAAACTCTTGGCTTTCCAAGACTCCGTTAACTTATAACCTGACCCTGAATGTGGCACTGGAGGAACTCATGTGGCTTTATAAGGACCAATATGGGCGAGAGTCTCCCAATAACGATGATTTGTGGTAATGAGACTGCTGCTTCATCAAGATTTCAGGAATTGGGAAAAACAAAACATCCTGAGTAGATTCAGGCAGTGACATCCTCTCAACCTCATGGCTCCAGGCCACGGATGGCACATCAAACCGCAGCCTCCTACAGCGTCCAGCCAGAGTCCCCCCAGTGGAGACTTCTACTTGGCGTGAAGACAAGCCAAGAAAGAATTACAGAAAGGAGAGAAAGAGAGAGGTGGACAAATGGAAATCCCAGAGAGTTCCCAAACATGTTGGACGGAATATATGTTATAACATACGAGTCTGCACTGTCACCGCGCGTGCACACGTGGATGCGCTGCTGCTTCCGACTCTGGGGATCACAGGGAAGGAACAGTTGAGGGAAACAATAAGAGATGGCTGAATTATTCAGAATTTGGAAGCAGCAGGCGCGGGAGCCTGCAGAAACAAGAGGTAAACAAGTAGTGGTGTTAAAATGAACCACCCGTTCTCAGAGTCACAGTCATTCATCTCAAGCTGCCTCTGCTTGCCTCTACTTCAGCTCAGGGACGCAAATGCAGCCGTGCACACGGGATATCGCAGCGGACATCGATGGCTGGAGAACATCTTCAGTGCAGCTGGTTTTAAAAACTTTCTCCATCAGTGAGGACGTGCAGACCACTCTGTAGCGCCACCTAATGAATCTTTAAACTCCCGTCCTTTGCTCTTCTACACGTTCAGATAATAAGTGAAATAATTCATGTGGTGATGCACTAGGTGGGGGAGAAAGAGTGGAAATAAATACACCTGTCCGGGATGTTCTGATAAAACCTTGTAGAAATATTCTTATTCCACTTGTTTAGAGGAGAGCTGCAGCTCCAAACTGACTGAATAAATCCTTTGACCTTGTGTTGCACACATCATGTGCACATCGTGACCCACTTAGCCCTGTTTCTGAAGAGCTCTACATCTTTTTTTTTTTTTCATTACCCACTGACCTCACAGGGGTCACAGAGCTCGGAGGAGACCTTGTCGCTCTTGGATTCATCGTTCATGAAGTGCGAGAAACACCCACACAAGGTTTCCAACACCTATCAGCAATCACATATGCTTCGGGGAGGGGGGTTGAGAGACTTGGGTGGAACTTAAACTAACTTTTCCTTGGATAACTCCTATTCCAGCTCTGTAAAACCAATCCTGTTGTGTTGGATGGTTCATTATAATAGTTGAATGGGTTTTTCATTGGATAGGAAAAAGAAGAGAAAAAAGAAAAACACAACAGTCAGAAGTCTCAAAGCCTAAACTAAAGAAATACAATACCAGCAAATTGACAAAACACCAGAAATTGCTTCAATGCAGTTGTTGTATTTTAACAGTCAGCAGAGATTTTTGACTATAACCTTAAAGGTTCACTGCAGTCTTGGATGGTTTCTTTTACCTGAAAGTTGCCTGAGTACACTGGTGGTCTTCCCCAAAAATGTTTTGGGGCAGGAAGGGGCAGGGCAGAGGACAGGGGGCGGGGCAGGGTACCGGAGGGCAAGGTGGGGCAGAGCGGGGGAGGACAGGGGTTGGGCTAGTGCCCAGTGCAGTTGTAGTCGGCTCAGCCAGCTTGAACGGAAGTGACGTCATGCAAGATGGTATTAAATAAAGAGGTGTGATTACAGCTCACAGACAGGTTTGATCAAATGTATTTGAAATTAGTTTTATCTAGAATCAGTGAAGCGTTCACTTAATCTGGCTCGCAGCCATCCCACTTGACTGCGATCACCCGTTTCAGTGCTCACACGCTTCTCCGGAGTACCAACATTTTGAGTCAGATTGATTTAATAATGGATAATAATAAATCATTCATGAAGGACATCGCAGACACGTTTCAGAGCAAACTTTACTCCTGTGAAATGACCAAAAGCAGAATTTTTATTTGCACAAATCTTTTTGCCATTATTGTTTATTGATGACCCTTTTGCACCAAAACAAAACGAAGACGGACGAAAAACCTGCCACACCAGGAAGTAAGTGAGTGTCTGACCTGTCAGGTTTTTCAGGCCGAGCTGGCGAAGGCCGGAGTTCCCATCCCGCCTGTAATTGAGAAAGATTGCGAGAGCGTAGCGGTCTTCATACAGTTTTGTTCCGCGGATGATCCTCAGGTTCTCCAAAGGCAGGTAGTCAAACTGGTTCAAGGCCACTAACACATAGCCAGTCACTTCCCGGATAGACTGTGGAGAGACAGGAAAAAAGGGCTTCATCAGTTGTGTTAATCAAAATTATACTAAAAGAATCACTAAATTAGTACCATGAATTCCCAGGGAAAGGTTTCACAAAGCTCTATAACCCCTAGCCTGGAGTAAATGTATTCCTTTTCATGTTGACTCCCAGTCTTAAATCCATCTGCCTCTTTCAGAGCACAGAACCATTATGATTTCTGTCAGATACGTTTGCCAACCTTGAATGAGGTCTTGTTAAAATTGCACATGGCACATTTCTGAATATGCAAAATGAGCCCGGCGAAAGCAACTGAATCCTTCAAATTTGTCAGTTACAAGAAGAAGTGCTGAACACATAAAAATGTTATTTAGACTAAATTCAATTATTCATTTAGACTTTAATGTGGAACGATGAAAGCACGGCTGTCGAAAGATCATGTTGGCTATTTTAGGGGCTATCCTCAACCAATGGAAACTTATAACGGTCAGTGACCTTAAACTCTTGAACAAAGACCAGAAAAACCTGTGTGAGTGAATCAGTCCGGAGCTTTCCCTCAAATTGTCATGATATGTCATATTGATGAATTTAATCTATTAATAGCATTCAGACGTGCAGGTTTTGTGTCGTCTATGAAAGGAGCAGCACAAGTTGGACACGTTTCAAATTGAACGTAACAGCCAACTCCAAGGTCACTTTCCCCGATTTTGACCAGCTCAGTTAGGTTGGTGCAACATCTGACCGGGGCAGACTTGGCTCTGGGATCCGTGACCTCAATGTCCAAACTTGGCAAAGATGCCAGCGCTCATGTCCGGGGCTCGGCCCGGGGAGCCTGAGCCACAAGGACAGCCATCACTTCACACTTTAAATGTCATTTAGGAGAGGAGATACCAACTGTCAAGACTTTGGCGAGAAGCCACCCGGCTGGAACTGCTGTTGCGTGAATCAAAGTGACAGGCGGCGTTCTCTGTCTCCCGTCCACCATTGTGGCGGCTGTCTTTAGCAGTCAGGCGGTCGGAGGAGTCGTTCCGCGCTGCCCTGCTGAAGCTGGTAATCAACAAGTCTGTGTGTGAAGCGCTGGTGGCTAATGTGCTGAGCTGAAATAATTCCTAAGGAGGGCCCCGGCAGGGTAGTCATGGCGGTTGACAGCTGTCAGAGACCGTGGCCATCAGCCACCCGCCCATAAGCTGCAGTTGCAGCTCAGTCATCATTACCCAGCTGATTACCATTAACAGAAACAGACGGGCCAGCCGGGTAAGTCCATGCGTATTTGTGTGACAGAATGATGAGAAATTGGGGTGTATTTAGAATCTCTTAAGGAAGACGAAAAGCTGAAGAGAATTCCCGGCCACTGAGGCTAATGCTAAAAAGGTTGTTTCTTTGGATTAATTATTCTTCTTCAACCTGTTTGGAACCCTTCCAAGAGATCATGAGGCATTAAATAACTTTCAATTTTGCATTCCTAGCACTTTGTCTTGCTAACAAATGAAGTATTGCACTAGCATGGCACAGCAAAAATAATGAACTTTGACTCTGATAAATAATTTCCAGACACACCAACTCCTCACCCCAGTTACACAGTTGATGGTTTGTTTTCAGGCCAGTAACTCAATGATTCCCAGAGTGCAGCACTGCACTGGTAAGTAAAATGACAGAGAAGAAGGCGGCAGGCCGGTGCGCCTTGCTCCCAGCAGACTGTTTGTTCAATAATGAAATGTAAAAAGAAACAACTTGTGATTACAGGCCCTGGGTGAGCTAATGGTTGTGTGGCCACTGTCATTAAACACAGATCAACAAAACAAGCAACCAGAACTATTACGCCGCTGGGGCTGGCCAGGTGGTCCTGTTGGACCAGGACAAGCGTAAACAGCGATAACTGTCTGAAGGAACGCAGCCCTGACTTTGTTTCAAAGCTGTGACGGAGAAGCATTTGCCAAGATCGATGCGTGTGCTAACGGGGCAGCATACTTTTGTGTGTGCGGGCGTTTGCTAAATTTAGCCCAACATCATTTGCATGACCTCCTTTGTATTTTATATAGAGTCCAATTAGAGCAGTAAATTAGCGGCTAAAGATAACAACATTGTTGTCCTGAATTTCTCACAGTAATAATAGCCACTTAGCTAACTTGATGCAGGTGCTGTAGGTATACATTATGTAGGTATGAGAGCGTTGTGGTTCAGAGGCTCCACGGTGTCCATTATGCATTGCTTTACATTGGTTAATTTTCTGGACATAAGAGGGGAAATGGGGAATGGTGTTATGTTTTACAGGGTGGTAACCGTTCAATTTGCTTAACTACTAAGACCTTAATGTCTGTGGTGCGGCCAAGTGTTCCTGGCCACCATAAAAAAAGGTAAAGGTTGGTCTCAACTGGCAGATTTCACCATCAATTTGGTGAAAATCGAAACATGGAAAAATGAAGAAAAAAAGTGTTATCGCTTGTCCACCAGGATGTTAAATTTAAACTCTGGGCTGAACTGTGTGGACAGCTTCCAAACCCCACTCCCCACACACCTCCCAAGAGATCAATACATTGGAGCCTCAGTAACAGTGAACAAAAGAGACCGAGACAGCCAGAATCAGTAGATTAACAGGGATTTCTTCCTACTCCCTCTTGCCAGCAAAGCATTTGCGAACGGAAGTGTGGCAGCGGAACAAACCCCTCACTTGACTTCCAGAGACGTGCGCAGTGTTGAAATGTAGTCCTTCAGTCCCCAAGTGCTAACGGAGGGGAGGGGAGAGGTGGGGTTTTGGGATGGAGCTAGCAAAAGAAGCAGGAGCGGGTGAAGAAGGAAGAGGAGACACGGTTAGGGTTGGATGCCCACAACAGGAGGAGGAGCGCGGTCAAGCGAGCCGCGACAGGTTTATGTATATTTTAATACATAATTAAAACCACACCTGTTCCCGGTCAGGAAGGAGAGCGAAAGGTCTGGGGAGGGGTGAGTTGTTCGAGGGGTGAAGCGGGACTCAAAGTGCAATGACACAATTAGCATAGAATTTTGCGAGACTGAGCACACGTTAGCGTGATTGCCTCTCATTTCCATACATATTGAGGTGTACCAATGTGCTCTGTGACCACTGAAGTCTGCTACAGGGGAGTTTAAGGTTTGCCTTGCATCACTAAACCCTCATCCTCCGTTTCTCCACCACTTCCTCCCAACTCTCGCCTGAGCTAACGTCAACATTTGGGAACAGACAGAGAATCCTGATGGAGTCTCTACAAGTTTAAAGAAAAAAAAAGAACCCCTGTTTTCCCATGAGACCACCCCCAAAGCCGCATAGAGATCTTGAAAGCGAAGGCTGTACATTTAATGCAAACACAATATGTTTGCATTAAATGTCGGCATTTACGCATGTGAATTATTGTTGCCTTTCCACTTAATCTTGGTAACTTCTAAAATCTTGGTATCGGTGTAATAAATTAGCTTGTAGCATGTTCAGTAAAAGCAAATCACAGCGTCGCTAAAAGAAACGGTTTTCTGTCAATGGATGTTTATTTGGAAAGAGCCTGGGTAGATGACTTTGAGACGTCCCTTTTGAGTGTATGTTGTATGCATCGCGGCAAAAGTGTTTCATTTTGAGCATCATTGTTTGCGACAGTTTGACAGACTACTTGTCAAGTAAAATGACAAGTTAGCCCCATAAGGTGTGCACATCCACCGCAGGACGAAAGGCATCAAGAAGCAGTTGAATAGTGAGAAGCTATTTCATCTCGATGCCAGCAAAGTCATTCAGGTTAAAGCACTGTATTTTTTTTAAAAAAAAGCAACTTATTGCTCAGTTGGTGTGGACATTTGGCACAAAAATGGCCGACTTATCCCTCATCGGAAAAATATAGTCCCCAACGAAGGCCATCTCATTTGAGGAAATGCACTTTAGCATCTTGTGGGCGTCAGTATGTATCAGATATTAGCGTTTACAGGAGGTCAACATTCAAGACTCGCTGGAGTCAACCTGATTTTTGGACTGCAGGTTCAGATTCATGGTGTTGTCCTACATCACTTCCTCTATCTGGTTCACTTCCTCACCAGAGATCACTTGAAAAGTTCAGATGAGCTTTCAGTCCGGCCCAAATTAGGCAGACTTCTATATCTGAGGAAGCAATCTTAGGTGCGTTTGAAGTGGACCAAACAGCTCCGGGTTTAGGGGAACATATAAGCACTCTTTGACCTTTGAAATCGACATTTTGAACCTCAGCTGTAGGGATACTCTTCTGGACTGAGACCCGACTAGGAATCTAATGTTTTAACGGTGTGATGTCCACAATAAAGCCGGGAAGCAGACGGCTTCACTTCTTTCCTCCATTTGTCTTCAGCATCCTACCTCAAGAAAAAAAGATAAAGACAGATAAAAAAAAGTGGAGTGACACTCCTTCCCATGAGGAGAACGTGCAGCTTCATCAGCGCAGTGGTAATGAGTGGACTCCTGTGGGGAATTCTCCAAATGGTCTAATTTGTAATTGATTCAGTGCATTAATTACCGGCCTGGTTACGCTTGTGTCATGGTTAATATTGTACCGATCTGACGAGGCTGGGAGGTTCGTCTGCGTTGGGACTGTTCGGGTGAGGCAACCATAATTCAATTATGGCGCACATATCAGTGACGAGGCAAGCCTTAATCCGAGAGTAATCACTTCCCCCCGTGCTCCCTGCTATTAGCTCCTATAGGGAAGGAGGGTGTTGGGTTGGGAGGTAGTCCTAGATCCATCCTGCCCATAGTTAGCTCTTTAATCAGGCCTGGGAACCAGATCCCACTGGGATTATCTGGTAGTAAAAGAGAATTACGCACTGCAGTGAGAGTTTAGTGATCCAGGGTGCTAAAATGTATCTGTTGTAAACCCGCCTTAATGTCTGTTTAAATGCAGCTGAGCCCTTTCACAACTGTTTGAGGAAGGGGTGGATTTCCTGATCTGGGCCTAAATATTACAAAAGAGAGATTTTTAGAGAGCATTTTAACAGCAATGATGTTCGTTTGAAAAGAATCAAAACCCCTTTTGCAACACGACCAGGAGGCTGAATATCCTCCAGCTCCTTGGACACTATAGAATGTTTGTCTTGGTTTTGGTGCATTCTGTTCAGGCGTCATTATCTACTTCATTAATGTCAGTGTTTAATTGGAACACAGCAACAACCTTAACGGCTGGCAAACTAAAATATTTCGTTCCTTCTTTAACAACATGCTTCTCATTTATTAGTTGTACCTTCAGTCACATCTACATAGTGCAGCAGTTTATATATATATATATATTTTTTTTTTTTTTTTTCTATTGAACTTTACTGACAGAAAGAGATGTGTCCTATTACTGCTAAGACAGATATATGCATTTTTAATAAAAAAACTTTTTTTTTTTTTCAGATTATTCCCCAATTAAACTGTTTAGCAGGAGTTCAAATTGGCCCTCGGATGCCGTCTGTGGGTCCTGTCAGAACTAAGCCGCGTTCCACTTTTACTTACGAGACAATTAGAGAGAATGCCGAGTCCTTTTTTCCCTGTTATCCTCTTTCTGCTCGGCAACGGTCTGTTTCTTCGCCTTGAGCAAGGAGAGGAGATGAAATAGTGGCCTCTCATTCCCTTACAGTCGATTATATTCCTGCTTTGATCTGCAGCAGCCTCCCCAAACCGGCTTCTGGAAGTTTGGACCAACAACACAACAAAAATAACACCCACGGCCCTGGGAGGAACCAGAGACCATTGTGCCCTTCACTGCATATTTTAGCATTGAAATCTGAAAATCACCTACGGGAGTGTTAAGTAATCGGTCCATTTGGACGCTGATATTCCAACTTATTTCCAGAACAGCTGCTTCTAGGTACTCATAAACAATAAAGCCTTGAGCAAGGCCAGTGAGTTAGGATTTGACAACCCCGGAGGAATCAAGTTGCATCATCCAAAGTGAATCTTAGCAGAGGTGAGGTACAGCTAACGGCGCTAATTTAGAATAATTGTGAAAAGCGACGATATAACTGAAATTCCTTATCTGCCGAGGCTCGGCTCCGGAAAAAATTGTCATTAGCTGCTATGATTTCTATTTCTGCTTTCCCAATCTGCAACTGCCCTTTTCTGCCACAGGAATATTAATCAGTTACCTGTATAGAAGGAAAAAAAAGTTTATTGACAACAGCTAAATGAATTCAAGGGGAAAAAAAAAAACTGGGAATTTTGTTGTGGGGAAAGTGGGCTAGAGGGAAATGCAGCAAAGATGCTGCCAGTTTTAGCTTCATCAGGCTGGAGGTCCTCACCTCAGTTCAGTCCTCTGGTACTTCAGGGAGGGTGGTGGCAGCGGCTGTGGGGGAGCAGGGCCACGCTTAATAGCCCCAACAGCGTTATTATCTAATAAAGGTTGATGGAGCCTCCTGACTTGATCTCTGCAGGAGGAGAAGCAGCCAGCATGCTAAAGGGAAGTTTCAGTCAGGTGTTTTATGCATCCTCTTTGTCATAAAGGAAAAAGGATCATAATTGGAAAAGATGGCACTTTAGCAGCTCCTCTTTGTGTTTGCCAAGACTTTACAGTGAGAATAATCTGGCAGGGATGCGATCAAAGGGTAGATGGAGGCTACAGGACGCACAGTAGTCGCCCGCTAACATTTCCATCTACGGGTGAGGATAAAGCAGTGCTCAAAAGCACTGTCGCAGCGGGTGTGCTGATATTATTGGTTATTAGGAGATTACACCTCCCTCCACATGAACGAGGGTTCGCTGGTGTTGTGATAATCAGTCATCCGTCTTTATTGTGACCGTTTGAATGCAGGACTTTCATACGTCCGACTTTAGATGTTAAATAAACAGGTTCTAGTAAAGAAACTCCAGAGAACTAAACACATGGCTGAAGACGGAGGCTGCAGATAGCGCGTGTGAAATGTTTGCCACAAACGACCTCATTGCATCTTCTCGTGTGAGAGAAATAGGTGATGTGGCCTTATTCTGACCACAGAGGAAATCTCTGAAATTGAAGATAAAGGTCTCGCTCTCCACTGGGACCTCAGGAATCTGATTTCTGACCCACTTGGCTGCCCCCCCCCCCCCTCTCCCTCTCTCTCTCCCTCTCTCACCCATCTTGCTCTCTTATCCACAGCAACATAATGACTCCATTCATCCCTCAGAGTTTCACTTGGCAGCCAGACCGCTCAGCAGTTCTTAGAATTAAACAAAAACCCAGATAAAATCATGATTAATTAAGACACCAAAGTGTTTTATGTGTTAGACTGGACATTTTTAGCCTGATGGGACTCGTGACGAGTGTGCTGCTTTTAATAAAGTCTGCCAAGTTCACATTGTGCTGTGCACGTGGATGCGCCACACTGTTTCCTTTACTCACAACGCTCCCCATAGCAACCCTGCTACACTGTTGCAATGATGTCAGAATTGTCATTTTGAATCCATTTTATAGATGCGTTGTGACTTAAACACGAGGTGGGTCCACATGCAAGCGAAACTCAGCACGTTAGCTGGTGGATGCGTATTGTATATTTTCACATCATTGCGTCATTACATTATTTTACACTCTTTCTGTTTCGAAATAGGATGTTTTAAACAGTTGAGTTAGCGTGTCCATATTTAATAAAACATGAAATGCTGTGCGTTTTTGCTGAACTCTGCTGTGAAATCCAGCACAACAGTGAGTGGGTGTTGTAAAAGTTACTGTTCGGAGGGACAGAAGAGGGGAAGAAAGTTAGGAGGAGAGGGAAAGGATGAATATTTTACCTGTTTTAATGGGTTTTTCTTTGTTCTGTATGACGTGACGTCCCCCTGAACTACAGCTTGAACGCCAGGCAGTGGAATTAGCTTCATAAAGCAGCATTACAAACAGGCTGGATAAATGTTTATTTTTACCAGCCCTTTAATGAGCAAACTGGCATTTCTACAATCAAAATAGGGCAAACGGAACCTTCAGGTGTTTTCAAGTGAATCTGAAATACAAGGTGCAGTGACTCCCCCTCCACACACACACACACCTACATACACACACACTCCACAGCGACCCATCACCCACCTGATCTCCTGTTCAATCCCTAAACTGGTGAAATTGGCGGAGGACTAATCACCTTTTAGCTCCTTCGGCGGTACATAGCAGCTGATTGATGGTACAATTACACCCAGTGTGCCACTTAGCTAAACTGCTGTATTCCTAATGAGTTTTTTTTATTCAAACGGACTGCTAAGTGTAGAAGAACAGCAGTGATCATGTTGGAATGGAAACTTTAAGAAAACGCCTTTTCTCAATAAACAAAGCAACAAAAAAGGCAGCATGGGTAAAAAAACATGGGAATATAGACATGTGAACATTCATACAGCAGAGGAGTGAGCGAGGAACCGTGGGGATTTAGCTACCGCCTCAGCTTACTGCGAATGTAGCAATGGGAGGAAATTGGAACTTCAATCTTCATTAGAATATGGTCTCACAATTTTTGGGGATTTTTGGGGGGATTTTTTTTTTTTTTTGACAGGCTGCAGGGAGACAAATTTTACATTTGGCATTTGGAGTGATTCTGAGGGACCTGGTGGGCTGTTGTCACATCTCAGGTTGTGCTTCTCCTTGCTTCTGAGTCTGGTTCTGCTTTCTGATGATAAGTGTGTGTACGAGCACGTGTGTGAGTGTTGTTCCTGCACAGGTTATATAGCCATGACCAGGGTAGGTATGTGATGGGCAAAGACTTTGATTCTCCAAAAGATATGGCACGAGTTAAGGTGGAGGCCCCACAAAGATAGAAATACAAAAGTGTGACATTGTGTGTGTGTGTCTGTGGCGAAGGAGGCCCTTTTTAAAATGTATAAATACGTCTGCTAAAGCATCTCCCACACACGCACGCACGCACGCACGCACACACACACACACACACACACACACACACACACACACACAGTCTGTTTGTAGCTTGGTTCTTTCCTTTGCTAAAGTTTCATGCTGTTGGTGACTTTGCTTTGAGGTGCTGCTGGATACTAAAGGTTTGAGAACATAAGTCCTAAAAGTCACTTCTAACAGGTCAGATGACGTTTCACTTCTTTTTAAGCATAAACCTGCCCTGGCAGACGCCAGGTTGTGCTGGCCTGGAGGGAAAAGTCGAGCCACCTTTGGTCGAACATTTTCTTCCAACCTCCATCAGTATTCGAGCAGCTGCCGTCTCATCAGCGTTATTGTTGTCCTGAGCAACACACGGATTCATTTTCTACTTGTCTTTATTGTGCTTCCATAGTAAAAAAATATGAGGATTAATGCTAACAGGCTTCGACACGCTGGTGGTGACACAGCGGCAGGTTTTCTGGAGCACCGCCTCTCAGCCATTAAACACCTTTATAAAGCAGCTCAGCTCAGCTCCAGGGTCACACACATTTTCCACGTTTCCTCTCGTACGACAACGCGGACGTGCAACTCGTTGCTCATTTGTGGAGAGCAAACGAAGGCAAGCGTTTGAGCTCCTGTACATATTTACCTTCTGCGCATTTTTTTTTTCCCTTCAACGACATCCATCAGCGTGAAATGAGCTGAAACGAGCGGGAGGAAATCATATGGTCTGACTGACACCAGGTTGGTTTAGGAGGAAACAGAACGTGTCAGTCACACGAGTGGGGGCCAAACGCCTGGGTGGTACAAACAACAACTCAATTTGAGCAAGGAGGCCTTTAAAATGGAAGTCAGAATGGTAATAAGAAACTCTTCCAGCATCAGAGACTCTATGATTGGCAATAGCACCTACATGTGTGAAAACACATGCAAAGATCAGACTTTAACTGCTGTGTCGGCATTAATAAACATGACATATCTCTGTCCATCACAGAGCTTCTTTTCCCATGCAAAGAGCTGAAAAGTCATTATTCCCCAGGCACGGATGTCTCCCGTATCTCACACACCCTGATTCTTCCTCACACCCCCTGACAAACGAGCCACCCGATCCAGCCGATCTGCTGCTTCTGCGAGTGAACTGCCCAGACGGCCGCGTCTACTGGTGAACTGCCATTTGGTGCCAGGGTGGAATGAGGCGTGCTCGCCTGAGAGCTACTCTGTGCCCGTCTCTGTAGTGGATGGTTTGAATATTAAATGCTTCCATCTTTGACCTACTACAGTTCTGATTTGGAGTAAGTTCAAGCAATCTTGGACACTATGGGTACCCTTTAGGGACCGCGCCAGAGCCATCTGAAGCTACCAAAAATGATCATCACTACAGTTCTTTTATTTTCTGTTTGTCTGTCGATATCTTCGGCTCTGATGGCCTCTGCTGCTCAGATAAATAAGGCTAGGCTAGGCTAACAGGAAGCTAAGCAGTGAGCATGGTTCGACAGAGCTCAACAGACTCATCACTTTCCTCTGAAACGCTTGTGTCCTCAAACCACTTCCTGGTCCAAGTCTTCTTTCCCCCTCACCCGTCAAAATCTGATTCCATCGACGACCTCGCTCCCCACCCCACGCTGTCCTTCTTCATGTCAAATTTAAAGTGATGGAAATGAACTTGAGGGGACGCTAATTGCAATTGTCAATCCAATCTAGGTCGGGCTTGAGAGACAGGGGCTCCCTCGCACTTCATCAGTCTTCATTAATATTGAAGGGGTTTGCTGAGGAGAACGGCCCAGCGTAATCTGAACTCATCTAACTGTGCATCAACAATTAGGAAACTCGAGGGGGACTAATGGCGCCTGAGGGACAAATATGCCAGTCTAGAAAAAAAAAGGATGGAGGAAGATGTCAGAGGACAGGCAAGAAGCGCAGGATGAGATGTTGGGTGGGGATGCTGAGAATCATCTTCATCCTCAGCATCCTCCTGTCCTTTAGCAAAAAGACAACTGGATTTTGCTTCATGGACGTTTTTGTGTTTTGCTGTTGTATATCAGTTTGTATATGTTTATGATTTACACGTTTTATTAATTCACTCCTTGTTATTTCCATAGGACGCAATCGTTCAACATCAAGATTTGTAGAACATTGTTTATATTTCCGGAATGTCCTTTTTTTTATTGTTATTTCACTGTTATATTCGTGTGACTAATAAGTGAGGTGATCCCGACAGTTCTACTCTTCTGCATGTCCCAGGCTGAATATGGTGGATATGGTTCTCAGTAAATCCTTTGATCCTGTGTGTTTTGATTGATTGGATTCCAAAGAAGGATCGTAAAAGATTACATTTCATTTCAGGATACAGCTAATGGCATTTTGGACCCAAAGTGGCATTGAGGGTAATTGTGTAATTCCTCAAGAGACAAGCTCAGGACTACAGGTGTGAATAACTTAAGATCAATAGATCAAGGTGGAACCTTACAGGATCATAAAAGGAGAAAAACAAGCTTGTGAATGTTTTTAACTTAAAGTGTGAATTTCTGGTCCAAAATGACTGAGATGGGTTTTAATATTTCCTTCCACTTAGAGCAGAAGGCTGCAGATACTAATGCTACGCATATTAATATTATTTGTAAATGATAATTTCATATTTGGTTTGCAGCTACAGGGACGGAAGTGGGGAGACCATGAGCCGAGTTAGGAAGCAATTTGACTGCTGCATTAATATTGAGGGAAACCTTACATGTTTGCTAATGGTTGCAGCTGCAAGACAAACATTCCCTTCTGAGTGTGCGGCTGCTGGTTCCTACTGAGACCAGAATGAAGGGAGGCGAGGGGAAAATTAATATTTTAGAATCCCAGATTCCTTTTGTGCATGCAGGCACCAAAGGAGGAAGACCCTAAAAAATAGAGCATGAGCTGAGCAATTTTCTCTTGTGAAAAAAAATGTGATAATGCATGCATTTACAGAACACGTTTATTAGTTTGTAGTAATGTTGGATTAGTAATCAGGCTTTAAAGGAGTGTGGAATTCACTGGATGTGGCTAAAAGTCTCTTTGGGGCTTTTGGTTGGAACGTGTGTGAGAAGGGGGCGAACGCCCCTGAGCCCAAATGTAGTTATTAATCACTGAGCGAACGTTGATTCATCATCTGTCGTGGAGGCAGTTTGGAAGATGGACTCTATTTACTGCCAAAGCTGTTTGAGGGGGCTTTGAGAGGCAACCATCCATCTCCTCGCTATCTTGAAAAGAAGGAGCCATTGCACAGGCATCAGTTTCAATCACCTCCCAGAGACAGGCGGTAAGGTAAGCTGCCGCACACTACTTTTTTTCTTCTTTACGGCTTCCATTCTTCTATATCTCAAGGTGAAGTTCTTCCTTCCCCGGGGAGCCACGTTATTAATGTGTTTTATAATAATAATAATAAAATCCCCTAAAATATATGCGGCACCCTGCCCTTTGGCTCCCTTGCTGTTTGGCACCTTGTGTTCTTCATTAGCATCTTCAATTAGCCCGTGTTAATTGCCATCCACAGAGAGGTGCAGGAACCTGGCACGCCGTGACCACAGGGAGCTCTTTTGTAAATGACTTGTACTGTAATAACGAAGCACGCATGCGAAGACAGGGTAGCAGTCAGAGGCATCTTTAACCTCGGCTGGAAAAAAGCCCCTTTATGGATATGTGCTAGCTTGATCGGCGGAGACACAAAGAAAAGTCAGGCATCGGGGAGCAAATGTTTGAATTCCAAATTAGTTCTGTTTAGTTAAACAACAATCACATTTGTATTTTTTGAAGTGCATTCATGTTTTGGCCCCTTTATTCATCTCTATCAGCAGGTTTATTACCTCTGCAGGGGTCTAATGGTAGCACATTAGCATCCACGCGCTTCCTTCATTTCATCCAGCTTTTGTTTTGGATCTCACAGGAGGATGTCAGAATTTCACAGAACCGTCTCAACAAGTCATTTCTCCAACAATCCTAATCAGTCCCCATCAGAAGGAAGCCTGGACACGTGTCTCTTCGGCTGTAAAGCCTCTGCGCTCCGTACTTAAAGCAATACAGCCATTTCAGCGCAGTCAGCACTTCGGCAACGCCGGGGGAGCTGTGCAACCTTCCTCAGATGGGAGCCAATTGGAGGCAAACGCCCAAGCAGTGGTCTGAATGGTTTGATGTTAGGTTTGTCGAAGTGTAGGGCAACAGGGGTCAACAGTAAGAGCTGATTTCGCCTGATTTTTTCTTAGTTCCTTTTCAAAATTCGATCCAGTAACATCCTGCGCCTTGCCCTGCCTGACCTCCCATTACAACCCTCTAACTGGTCTCAGCCTCCAAGGGCTCTCGCTGACAGGCAGAGATGCGAGCCTGAAATGGTGTGCGTTAGCGCCACTCTTTAGCATTTCATTGTCCCATCATTCATTCATCACATTTCTATAATTCATTAAATAATAAGCTATCACTGCTCACGCCATCCCCACTCCCAGCTTTAATCAGTGGGCTTACACTTTGAACTGAAAAGTAGTGATTTAGAAAATGCTAATCAGTGATGGAGAGGCCCGAATTTCCGCCAGCCTTTTTCTCCCCGTATCTGAATTCAGTGTCATCAAAAGGGAAGATTAGCCAGCTCAAGTTATTTGGAATTTTGATTGTTCCGTGTCTCGGACCATAGAGGGACAAATGTTCAATCAGTCTTGTGCTCTGAGAAGAAAGAACATACTTCTGACTGGAACAACCTTTTCTCGCTGACTATCACTGGTTTGACACAGAAGATACTCATCCGAGCAACGATTGGTTGAGAGTGATCTCAAGGGTGGCGTCTGTGCAACAAGGTTGAATGAGACGCAAAGTCGTGGCTTCTTTTATCTGCATTTTGGAAAAATTACCAGAGTGCCGGAAGATGCGGATAATTGTGGCAGTCTGGGAATGTGTGCGTTTCCAGTATGGGCTGGGTACAGGAAGAGGGGTGGAATCCTGACTGATGGGACGGGATATGTCTGTGAACCGTCGGCTGGTGACGCTTCCCGACTCACTCGCTGTCACTGGCCCAAAGGCTGCCCACAAGGAAGCCTCGCTCCGGAACATTAAAATCATCTTAATGATGTCACATAATTGGACAAGTAATGTGGTGTGACAAGCCTCGAATCCGCCCACACACCTCTGATCCTGTACGAGGGTGAAAGGAGCTCAAAATCAGGATTAGAAGTTATTAAGTGGGTTGTTAGTCAAAAGCAAAAGATGACTCAGCTCTGTTATTGATGGCTGAGGAAATGTGGATGTTCTTGCTGTGGCTGCACTCACATCTGCTCTTAAATATAGAAACCGTTTGAATGACGCCCTTCAATAACCCAGACATGTGGTACGGGTGTTCCGTGCTCACCCTGAGGAAGGTGAGGTTCCGGCTGCGGTCGATGCTCGTGATCTCAAGGTTGCCCATGACGACCTCGCAGTTTTCATAGTTCTTCCTCATGGTTTGGTACTGCTGGTCCAGGTCAGACAGCGTGCTTAGCTTGTTCTCCGTACCAGCACACACTGGGGGAAAAGACAACAGGAAACAGTGACGTTAGTTCATCCTGGGAATGTTGCTGCTGCGATGTCAAAGCCCAGCTCAGTCTCATTCCTCATTTCAATATTTTAACTTCCTGGCACTGATTTTGGTTGTGGGAGGGACATTTGGAAAAGGACGGGTGAGCGTGATTGACATGCATTTGACACACATTCTGGATGGATGATGGTATACACCAGGACCAGCACCAGAACCGGTGCCAGAGTCCCTGCAGTTCCTCTGATAACGCTTCAAACGGAACGCTGCTTCTAGCCATAGCGTTAAGACGCTAACATGCATTTTTAAAGCGGGGGAACTAAAAGCACAGGTTGTTCCTCCCTGAGCAAGAAAGCAGAGAAGTTGAAAAAGCCTTCAAAAAAATCTGCAGCAAACATACATCAGAGGGCAAAAACAAAGAAGGAGAATGATTTTCAATTTTTTCACGTAGAACTTTTCAATTTCAATACTTGTGTCAGTGCCAGTGCAATCTCTTTCAATAAGGTGTTCCTGCTCAGTTCTGGGATTGTTTTCATTTCCCTCCCACCAAATATCTGCAAAAATTCGGATTTCATGGTGTGCTCTAAAGATCCTTTGCCGTCCCTTATCAGAGCTTCCCCCTCTGCTCTACCAACTGCTGTCGGGGGGGCACGGCTCCTCCACGACTTCCCCGCTGAGTGTTTAACTATGGAATAACCAAATAGCCACCCTCTCACGACCCCTCAGTGCGGCAGCAGCCGCGGCATCATTATGGAGGAGAGGTGAGAACAACACCTAGCGCTGAGTTATGGCTGTGCTGGAGCAGGAGCGGCTAAAGGAGAGAGCCTCAGGGCATCGGGCTTTGATGGAGGCACAGATACATTTTTCAGCCAGTCCTCAGGCTGGACTCATCATTGCTGGGTTTTTTCAATTCTATGTATTCTGGGAATATTCTTGGAGACAATAGACATCAATAATCACTCTAAAACAAGCAGGGGTGTTGCAGCTCACAGCTGAGCTCCCGTTAGGTCACGTCTGCCCTAAAATAGGTTTACTTTTCTTCCACATTACTGTGGTGAAAGGAGACTTTACTTTTTTTATTTCCGTTTGTGAAAAATTCTAACCGAGCAGTGTGTGATGATGGAGACATGGATGTGTGTGTGTGCGTGTGTGTGTGTGTGTGTGCGTGTGCGTGTTCACATCAGGCAGCTGCACCGTATCTCCTGCTGACAGACTGTTTGCGTTTGGACCAGGTTTTGGCTGCTCTGAGGTTCTGACTTCGCTGCACCAGGTAGAAGACACAAATGCATCATGCCACGACTTCATCCTGATTTCATATTCAGGCTTCCTGCCCTGCGGGCGCAGGGACGCCGCTGCTATCCTGCAAAGGTACCATTTTCCATCTGTGCCAGGTGTAAGATAGCAGGGCTACGTGCACTAGCGTACATCCAAACTGGTGCGAAATGAAGTCTTTGTGAATCAACGTTGCGCACGGTCCAAATTGGCAGCGAGTGCTGCAATCGCCGTGCACCTTCATTAATAAAGCTCCCGTGTGAGTGTGTTTTCCATAAGAGTGTTGTGGATAATGACAACCAGTGTCTAATTCATATTCACTTGCCACCATGGCCTCACCCACCTGTGCACTCTGGATGACAGAGGCTCCATCAGTGTGACAGAGGGCCGGCGGTTACCTTCCCAAGTCCTGCCACATTGTCCCCCACAAGCCTCTATCTCTCTTTGAACAGCTCCGACCGGCGCCGGCGCTTTGAATACTAACTCACGGCGTCTTGCATTACTTGTTTCTTATAACACATTTATTTAATTTTATTTGAGACACTCAGATCAAATGAGAGGAGGCAAATTCGGGCCCCAGTCGACACTGTGAAGGAATTTATTTCAGGACTTTTACATCGGCACAGGTGCTGGACGGCTGAAGCTATGTGAGCCTGGACAACACTCAAACGAACAAATGGTGATTAGCTTGGTTGCAGGTAGCATAAAACGCTGCTCAGGAATGATAAATGGCAGACCTGGGTGTTTTCAATAACAGTTAGCATGGGCTTAAGGGGAGCGAGGTGGAGGGTAGCAGGGTCATAAAGTGAGGATTGGTGTAATAAAGTGTTATTGCACCCTTGGGGCAGGGCGCTGAGCTCAGTGGAGGGAGGCGTTGAGGCATGTGATGCATGGCTGAAATTTAGCCTTTCACAGAGCTGCAACACACAACTGCTGATTTCAGGAATCTTTCAGAAGTTGTATTCTGCGCATGCGAGCGTGTCTTCTCTTTTTTAGTGAAACATTCTTTAGCTATCCTGTAATAATCCTATAGCCCCGGATGAGCCCGAGATGGCGCCGGCTGCCAAATGAAGCGCATCGAAACCATCTGTGCAGAGCAGAGTGTCCACAGAGACGGTGTGAACGGTCACCGGTTTACTGCAAAGCCCAGAGATCCGCTTGGCGATCCTATAACGGTGATGTGTGCGGATGTGTGGGCAGGCTGTAAATAATGGAGCTCTGGACGCACACCCCAGCAAGATGGAGTCCATTTGTCTCTCTGCTCAATATAGAACATCCAAGCATGAATATCACATTGAAGGTTGCATGAAACACAAGCCGATGTCATATATATTGTCACCTCCCGCCTGCTGTGGACTCCGCACTATAAACCGCTCAACCGCGCGTCTAACATGCCGGGTTACGTAGCATTTAGCCATTATGCTAGGATGGGCGAGGAGAAAAGATGGATCTTTCTACCCTCCCAACGTGTGGTACAGCTGCGTCTATCAAACAAATGCCAGCTTATGTCTGAAGGGATCTCTTATCTAGTGATGGAGTAACACAGGGAACATTATCTGGGGATCTGTTACCAATAAATTATACAAAGATAATTAATCAGGAGATTACAGAGGTAATTGGGTAAATACCGGGTGTAATATATATTGTCCTCTTGCATTTTCTGTCATGAATGATAGCAGCAAGCAAATTTAGGATGGATGGATTAGGTTGACGGAGGAGTACGCTGGATCAAGCCTCTCAGTTCCACCACAGTCTTTTTAGTCCTACAGCAAACCCACTGCTATTCAGGCTCTGACGTTTGACATCATATAGAAAGAGCCGAAAGGCCTGAAACAGCTGACGGATCTGGAATCTTACGACCAGAGCAGCAAATTCAGTAACGACCACATCCAGCGTGAACATTTTAGCCTCGACTGCTGATCACAGGAGCAGCTGGAGGTCTTTAACTGAGGTCAGAGCCGATCTTATACTGCACTTATTTTGTTCATTTTTGAGCAATACTTTTTTAGTTATTTTAAACAACCAAAACAAAAACAAACACCCTTAAATAGAGAACAGAGTACATGTAAGTTCTCACTTCCACCTACAACAAATGCAAATAGACGGAATTACCCCAGAGCCACATTTGCATCAATTCTAATTTCAGAAATATCCTCATTGGAATCAAATCAGCAGAGATCTGATCTGCTCGGCGTTCCACTCCTTGACAAATTCATTTCATAGGTAGCGCAACTTCATCAATAGTCCCTTGCGAAATTATTGAATGCCAATGAAGTTGGCAAGTCTCCAAAGGAGCCGAGGCTCCAGTAAGGAAAGCCGGTGAAAGGTCGTGCCAATAGCCAGTAACTCACTGAATTAGCTAAAGCTGCAAATGTCATTTCTTTTCGGTTGAGCTCAGCGAAGGTGCTTTAGATTAACACCAGGTTCTTGTGAAGATCGGAGCCAACGTTATGTTGAACAGGACACAAATCCTTCTTCCGTTCGTCAGACCCGCTAAATGAAAGTAGAAAACTCTAAAGTCTGAAATGTCCTTTGTCCCCATATGGCCGACAGATGAGCGGCGCTCGCTCTGTATGAGTTACAAGCCGCTGCTTCTGATAGCAATCATTGCCTGTATTATCGTCCATCTGCTGAGCAGTTTAATGAGCGACAAAAACAATAACAAAACGAGTGTTTGCGCTGCTGGCTCAGTCCGGTTACGCTAACCCTTTATTGCCCTCTGTGCTCTGGTCACCTACTAACAATCGTGTCACCATCGCCATATGGCGTAGCAGAAATTAGCGGCCATGCTGCTGCAGCAGGCCTGCAGCATGTGGGGGTTTGTCCAGGGATGAAGGCTCGCAGCAGCCCTGCTACCGGGTAGAGAAGCAACGCGCTTGAACGATATGTTGCATTTCCCAGCATTCCTGTGCCACCTCTGCTGTTGTTGATTGGAAATATCGTCTGACTAGACTGAGGTTTGAGCTGCCCCACTATTGTCGGGAACAATGAGATGCCATTTAGAGATAAATCCTCTTTTATTCATGCAAAAAAGAACTCCAGATATCTTCGACTGTCATTTTAGCATATTCTGGATACATGTACAACAACAAGGTCGTGTAACTGCTCTGCTTTCACATTTGCATCATAGTTGAATAATAATAAAAGCATCTGATTTACATTCTACAGTTTGGAGGTTCCACATTGTCACTGATTTCTGCTGTGTTGTTAGTCTGAAAAGGCAAAAGCAAACATCCACAAATTTTGCTTGCAAATGTAATACTGCAAAATTTGGGCAGCTGAAAGAGGAAATCCAGGTGTTTTAATGAAGTGTTGATTTAAAAGGTCGGCGTTTTTGTTTGCGGCCCTGATTACCTTAAAGGCAATTTAAAAAGTCAGTTTTTCAATTTAAATATGTATGTTTCGACCATGAATAAACTAACTGGTAGATCCTCCCCTCTGATGTGGGGCTCCATGTAACACAGGAGCAGAATTAAGTCCCACGGAGGAAAGTTTGATTCAGGAATGTCCAAGACTGACTTTGCTGGGTGCAGCAGAACTGGCCCGCCGTGGTCCTGGTGCACAGCTGGATATACCAGCTGTGCACGCATCCCGAGTTTATTAATTCAAGGGCGTTTGCTTGGTTGAACATGCAAGAACTAACGGGAATGTCTTGGTTCAGTGCTCAGGATCCAGTCTAAAAATGTGCTGACCCATACTGGCTCCTCCATGTCAGACCTCTACTGTATTTTGTAGATATAAGAATAAAAGGCATCAGAAATAATGGATAATAATGCTAACCCGCTCTCAAAGCTCTGATCTCTTTCTGGCTTTGCTTATTATTTTAGACAATAATAATTGTAATCCACCCTGACAACTAGGCAGTACCTTAACTTAGGACTGAGGCTGCTCCACATCCAGCTATTTCTTCTCTGACCATCGCTCTGCACCTCTCTAGGATTTAGTCTTCAGAGAAGAAAATCCATCCCAGTCACAAGGGAGTGATTGGCTGAAACTGACACATCCCTCATTACTCCAAATCCTTCAGGTGGATCTTTTTCCAGTGGATCTGCGGCTGACAGTGGATGAGTGAAATGTCTATAAGGCCCCATGCTGACCACTATAAACCACTGAGTCCAGCTCTAAAGGTATAAACCTGAGTCTGAGCCCACCTTGGCGCCCCGTGCAGACAACTACTCAGCAAACCCATTTTTAATGGGGCCACTCCATTGATTTTTGCACTGCAGCTGTGAACTAAAAGCAACGTTGTTGAATATTAACTGATTTTGAGTGAGATTTTGATGTTTTTCTCTACCAGAGTTTCTGATTTCCTCCCGGGTTATGAGGTTCTGGATGCTTTTAGAACGACCAATTTAATGCTACATTTGCAGATGGTGCTACCGTATCTGTCCAAAGAGAGTAAATGTCAAAAACAGGACAATTAAGTATAAATCAGGCCTTCTGAACATCCTTAATGGAATAAAAGTGTAGGGAATATGCAAAGCAATTTTTCTAAAACTGTTTTTATATTTCTGGTCCAGAGGTGATGTCATTATACATGGACCAAGTTTATTTACACTTTCTGTCAGTGTGTGATTCACGTAAAGGAAAAATGGAACTAAAAATCAAACTGAAAGAAAGATATTTTAGATCCACATGTAAGACAGTAAATAGGCTAATTTACTGTGGTGCAGTAAAATATAAATGGGAATAATATTGCAGATGGAGGAGTTAGCATCTGCTCCATCGACGACAGCTAACAGTTGGTTTGAATCCAGTCAAAAGAGGACGCATTCCTGAACTTACTGCCCTCTTCTGCAGGGAGGGAGGTCGGCTCCCTCCGTTCCCACGTTTCCTCCCACTGTCGCTGTGTCAGGTGTGATTAACAGTTGCATGAGGCACCAAACCAGTTTCAAACCTGGACTGAAACCGATGTGTTTTAATTGGGCCGCAGGTGTGTGTTGATGCAGCACCGGGGTTTGTGCTCACGGCCCGTGTGTGTATTTTGTGTCCCTTGTTTCGGGTAATGGCCGTCCATTTATTTATTTTTCCACGTTTGACCAGAGGGGACAGGGCTTCGCACAAACATTCTCTGAAGTCTCCTGCTGGTACAACATGGAGCGAAATTAATGCTCTTTGTATGCTAATAGCAGAAAGAGGAAACCCCTGAGGTGATTTATATCCTGCAGACTTCTAAGATGAGACAGGCTGAGCACAAGGGTCAACGGAACAACTGACATTCTAAACTGGTTGGCATGCGTGTGTGTGTGTGTGTGCGCGTAAGTGTGTTTGCTTGTGACACTGCTGATTGTGTGTAAAAAATGTGTGTGTCTGTGGCCTGAAGCTACACTGTTACTGGCAACATGCTGACAAACTTGAGTGGCCCTCTGGGGGCACTCACGCACACACACTCGAGGATGCACACATACACACACTATAAGGGCTTTTGCAGATATAATGCGCTGTGTATCCAGGCCCCTTTACAGTAGCCTCAACCTAATAAACCTTTAAACAAAGTCTCAACCATCAACCAACCCGTGGAATGTTTGATGGGGATCAGTCAAAATGTCTTCGCCCTCCGAAAACAAAGGTTCTCACTTACGAAATGCATATTCTGGTCCCCACTATGTAGCAAATACAAGTATATTTGTGAGGACTTTCATAGACTTAATGCCTGAACATTATTTTCCTATCCTTAACCCCCTAATTCTAACCTCAACCAACCTTTGGAGTTGAGAGGACTCACTTTTGATAAGTCAAATGTATGTTTTGATACTTAATATGTAGTAAGCAAAGGAACACACACATACACACACCTCCACACAGATGCACGCAAGGGTACACACTTTGTATGGGCTTTTACAGACATATACATATATTATATTCCAGTCCCTCATCCTAACCATCCTAACCTTAACCCGATTAACCTTTACACGACGTCCCAACCATCAACCAGCCCTGTCATTGTTTAATGAGGACCGCTCAAAGTGTCCTCAGTCTTCCAGTGAAATGCATCCTCACTATATATAGAAGAATACACACATGTGCCCACTATGTCCTACAGCACCACGGGGCCGAAAAGATGAGTGGAACACTATCTTAACAGTCTGATGAGAACATTTTAAAAAGATGCCCTTTAGTTTAAATAAATATGTTTTTTTTTTACCTCACAAACGTGATGAAATCAGAATTCTTTGCAGTTTACAGACCCACTGAATGTCACACACCCAGTAACTTTTTTCGTCTTTCACATCTGACCTTTCACCTTCCGTCTCATTTCCTGCAGGTTCCACCTCTACCCTCCGCTTTGGATCCTTTCATTTTCGATTTTGTCCATAAATTTCTTCATCTTCCTGCTCCACTGCTGAATGTTAAATCACGGAGGGTGGAGGGGGTCAGATATGGTGGACTTACAAATTGCTGCTTGAAAGACAGATCATATTAGAAAGGCTGTGGGAGCAATGAGGTCCTCGTAGGTATTCTCTGCTCTGCTCTCCTAACGATGGCCGAACTGACACTCCTGGAGAAGTTCATGCAAGGACGGCAGAAATGACTCCTATGGGAGAGCTGTTTGCTATAGTGTGTGTGTGTGTGTGTGTGTGTGTGTGTGTGTGATGGGGAGGTTTGAAAAGGGTGAGAGAATAGCACACATTGTCCAAGCTTGCACTGTTATTGTTGTTTCCAAGGGTTATTTTTATTCTTATTGTCGATTAAATCTCAGCCTGCAGAGTGCTGCCCCTCGTGCGCCTTGGACGCCAGCACCTCATTTCTGCTGTTCCCATCTTGTTGGGATTCAGTCTAGCGTTTCGATTTCGGACTGAGCAAAAACCCTCTCGATGCAGATTTTTCTTTGTCTCTGCTGCGTCTGGGATGACAGGTTTATCAATTAAGCTGGCAAACCGGTCAAAGTTTTGCCTCATATCTCTCATGCCTCGGGCACACACACACACCATTTTTCCCAGCACCCCCAATGCGTGGTCCTCCTCATGAATCTTAATCTCCTACCCCAACAGTTGCCATCAATTATTCTAGCTTCTGCTGCTAACTCTTCCCCTGCCTCCCATTTTTCCCCATTAAAAAAGTCCTTTATTTCCCTCCTTGCTGTGATGGAATTGCCTCACTCGCTTGCCTGGGAAATGATTTCTCAGCAGGCTTGCGGACCGGCCGCTTTCCACAGGTGGAAGGTCGGATTAGATGTGGGGGAGTGTGCACAGTTTGCGCACGTTGCATGGTTGCATCGGGACCCGTAAAGTTTGGGGACGGAGCGATCCGTCACTGGTGATGTGCTTGAGTCAGGCCACTAATTAAAAATATTCATGATTATCCCCTCAATACGTCCATCCATCCGTCCTTCCATACATCCACCCCAGTGTCAGGAGCTGCTGAAGCCTGACATCCTAACATGACTTGTGATTGCACCCTGGACCGCTCACACACCCATGCACACTTGCGGAGCATTAACATCCCAAAAACGACGTAATGTGCACGTTTATGGTCTGGGGGGAGGACGAGAGGAGCCAGAGCAAAGTCGGAGGTAGGCGATGAAAGAGGCCCCACTAAGGCAACATGGCTCCTCACGGTGCCGCCCTCTTTACCATTATTCTGCATCCGGCGCGGACGGTTTCTGCACAAGCGAGCTCCTCTGTGTGAGTCTCTCCTCCCGTCAGTCTGTCTTTCAAAGGATGGCGTGTTGCAGACAACACACATGTCTGCAGCTGTCAGCACGGAGGGATAATTTATTCCATTAAATCGCCGGGACACGCTGACAAGCAGACAGGCTGAATGTTTATATATGAGACATCAAGATGACAGGACAATATGGCTGCAGGCGGGCTCCCTGTTCCTCACGACCCACCTGTTGTTGCATCATTTATGTCTGACTTTAGTGGCTTCTTATTCACTTGTTTTCAAATTAATTGTCCTTTCGAGTTGGGAAATTCCCTCATTAACCGGTAAAGGTTGAAAGATTTTACTCTTTCCGTTGGATCTATCCCCATTTTGGGCATAGGCGAGAAAAGCAATTTGTTGGAGGCACAACGACCCTCGCCGACAAATTTAAAGAGGAGGTCTGATGGTTGAGTTTAAATTTGAATTATCCTCTGCAAATGACTTGTGTTACTCCCAGAGCAAAACACTTTAAACACAACTAAATTAACTGTAAATTTGCCTCCGCTGCAGATGCTTTGGTTTGTTCTAAAAAATATATTTTTTTTTAGCCTCGTCTATGCTCATACAGACTGTGGCCATTCTGAAAAACGTTCTCTTTATTCCAGTTCGAGTGTAGTTTTGCAGAGGGTGGATGAGCAGCGTGTTAAGAGTCCGACGCTCTTTCATTTGGACAAAAACATCAGTGTAAAAAAATAAAATGCTTGAATTCCAAAGCTCAATGAAGCTGCCTGGAAGGATTCATTTAATAAACAGCTCTTCTAATTGATTTATTGTAGAGTTTGATCCACATGGAGGTTTTGGCCCCGCACCCGCTGACCTTGTACCTGGACATCCCTTTCAATTTCCAGAAGGACTAACTGTTTTCATCAGGAAGCAGATCGATTATAATATAATTCAGGAGTCAAATGTAAATATCCAGAGACGTGTGTGACGTGCGGGCCCAGCAGGCAGCGGGGAAAGAAAGAACAAATCCAGTTTTGCATGTAATCTATGGTCTTATTAAAGGAGAGGGGAAATTTGTCTCGTTACACAATATCAGGCACAGCAGTTAATCAGAAACACCATGGCCCCATGCCTGTGGTGTGCATTTACATGTTTATTGAAGTATACATTATATGTGATTGTAAAGCTGTGTTTGTAATAAGGGAGGACAGGGAGTGAAGAAGCGCGGGAGGAGAGGAGACTTCCATTTACCCCAGCCCTTTTTTCTTTTTCCACTCAGCCCTTTTATTGAACGTTACATCGCTCTGCATCCTTGTGACATCCCTGCGTAAAAGATCCGATGCTGAATTGTATCATGTGGTGGTTGTTTTTTTAAATCGTGTGATCTGTGTGTGACCCGAAACTCGAGGTCCTCAGGAAACTGTCTTTTGAGGCAGACTTTGTGACTAAGATCCACAGAACAAGCGCTCGATGACTTTGCCGCAGTCTTCACAGGGTCTTCGGCCCGGCTGCCTATTTTTCGACCAATATTGTTTGTCGCAAGCATCAATATATCGAATGAAAATGATCCATTATTGGAGACCAGGAGGTCAATCTGTTGAAAGAGTGTGCAGTAAAATAGTCCCTTACACAGTTTCAGACCTTTACAAATCTTGTCAAGATAAAGTTGTCTTTCATGTAAAAGCAAAGTTTCAGGCATCTCCTCAGTCAATCATGAACTGTGCTCCTGTGGAAGTGGCTATCCAAAGAAGATTAGCAGTAACTTTGCTCTGCTACAGCCCAGGGATTAGACCTGCTTTCCCCTGGCACGGCTGTTAGGCAACCGCGCTTTATCTGCAGCAACTAACGGGGCTTATTGAACATTAGCATGCAATTATCTTTGATGGTCTAACTCTCCTTCTGGTTGACAAGAACCAATTATTCCCAGTTAGGGCTTTTCATATAACATGGCATGAATATCAAGGTGGGAGCAGGGAGGACTGGCTTTTAATAGAGCTGGAGCTGCTCAGGAGCATGGTTAAATCATTCCAGGTTGTAATACTTTATCCTGTTCATCAAAAACATCCATGCATTTGCCAGCTTCCAGAAGACAAGGCGATTTTCCTTTAAAAAGCTTATTTTTTAGCTTATTTTGAAATATCGTTGTAAAGTCTCTTAAATCTAATCTCTTACGTGCTAATGATAATGAACGAAATGGTGCGGTAATGTTTTCACATCTGAGTGTAATAAACGCTGTCGTAATGCCCCCGTTAATGTATGACACCATATTCCGCCGAGTTTAAACGGAAACACGGCAACATGCGGATTTACCGAATCGCTTCAGTTTACTTTTTGCGTGTCCCTTGAGTTCGCCCCGTGAAGCTTTGGGAAACTGCTAATAGGTTTATCTGAGCTAGAGTCGGTTTTCGCATTTGCTTAATTACTTCTGAGCCCTCACATTCCTCCAATTAAAGACCACTCTGCTGCCATTGGGGTAACTTAATTTCTCTTTGTTTCCCATCTCCATTTCCTCTGATTGCCTCCTGCTCGCCACCCATGGTGAGTGACCTCCGAGTGAGATGGAGCGAGACTGGAGTTCGAGTCGCTTCCTCATCAGCAGTCGATTTGAGGTCGATCGTAAGAAATGGAGAGGAGGCACCTCTATTGATGTCCAAGGAGATGTTGTCACACCTGATTTTCTCTTTATATCTTGCTCACCTGGGTCCCTGTGATAACATTAGTATTGATTCCAACAAGCTACCTACTAATTCAATAGTGGTGCCAATGATGTAGCCACAACCTTTGCAAACAAGGATTGTATGTTGTTTAAAGACACCGTGGACATTCGATGGCAGGATCTTACTATAAAGAACCTATCCTAAACTTGAATTCTTGAGTTCTTCATCTGCCTTCTCCTGAGACATGTGAAACTACAATTTCTAGCTAAAAAAAACAAGATTCTAAATGATAAAGCTCTTGAGCTGCCTATCAGGATTAATTTTGCCATATCTGCAGTTGTGTGTATGTGCATTCAATCCTGCAGCATTTTGGCACTTCATGTTAGTTTTTAACCAGAAAAAAGTGACAGAATTACACCTGTGATTTCACTTCCAGACGAGGCCTGTTGGAGCCAACACATTTAATCTGACACCTATATGATCCCCTATTTAAGAGTAATGTCAAAATGACATTTCATTTTTCTTGGGTTTCATGAATATACAAGCCCTGATTATGCTTTAAAAGTGTACAAAAATATTAGTTGCGTTGATATAAATGCAAAAGTGGCTGTAAAAAGCTGGGGGAATAACAGAGAAACTAGTAATATTAGTGGAAAGAAGCGCATACAGCTGACATCATTCAGAAAGCTCTTATTTGATGGAATAGAATCCACTCTAGTGCCAAAATATGAAGCTTTCAGGTGCACAGAATGAGAAGAACTGGCCCTGAACTCCATTTTAAAAGACAAACACAGACATGCAAGGCGACACAACAAAGTGCCTGCTGAGCGAGAGCTGTATCAGGGCACAAACAAGTTATGCTTCCTGACGCCTAATTTGATTTTAATGAACAACAAGTCAACAAAGAGCGAAGCTCAGGACGCCCGTCTCCATCCGCATCCATCTCCACAGCAGGACTAATGAAGCGCTTTGCTCACAACACCTGGACCCTGCAGCGGGTCTCACTCCAGCACACGCATGACGGATGGATAAGGGGACCGCATCGTGCGTCCTGTGAGGGGTCGCGAGGTGACGAGGACGCCGAGACCCGACAGGAATCCAAATATTTCCAACTGGATCGGTTTCCATTTGGAAACTCAAGGCGCACAAAATGAATCGCGATGACTTTGACTTCTCCTTCACTTCCTGATGCGAGTTCAGAAGCAAACATTGCTATTCAGCAGCGCACGCACGCTTCACCTGTAAACATTACCCCTTGGGATCAGGGTTGAGCTCCTACTACTGCCGTGCACCACCACAATCTGACATTTGCTTGCACAACTGTACCCTCCCAGTCCTGTTCCAGCTAGATGAGCAAAATCAATTCTGCTCGTCACCCATTTTGAATGGCAGGAAGAGACGTGTAACATCCCTTAATGCTTCGTATCAAAAGACAATAATACCAGTCAGCCCAAAACGGGCGAGCAAACAGCTCTGATATTTATTCCGTTATTGATATTTTCTTCCTTTTCTTCCACTGGAGTTTCAACCTTCGAAAAGTGGAGGCAGAGTCCTCCTGTGCTCCAATTGACTGATTAAGTAGGACTGACTAAATAAAAGCAGGGAGAAGAACCACGGTGCCAAATGACCCCAAAGGATCGGCCAAGTCAGCTTAGCCAAAAGGGCGAGAGGCCGAGCAGCTCCAGGAGACCCGCTCAGACCTTCCTGCCTGTTCGTGGCGACGTGGGCTCCTCAGCTCTGACTGCAACTTAACACCATCCATCCTCTCTCTATCTGCGGCGATGCACATGCACAGACAGAGGTGTGCGCGCTCACAACTCACCGTCGGCTGTCAGGCGCTATCTCTGTCTGTGTGCACATTTGTCTGTTTCTGCGTCAGACAGCCAACAGCTCTGCTACGTATGGAAAATCAACAAAGTGCTGAAATGTCACACACATTCATCCTCACTGACGGCTTTTCTGAGTGAGAAAGTTGAATCTCTCCATTACAGACAGCAGTTTACTGCAGATTTATGTGGAGGTGATGCCAGAAGGCCATTTTACAAGATTAAAAAAAGGCCTTGCTCCCACATACACTGAATTTCACATTAAACTTGACTGCTCGCTTCACATTCCAATAAAATAATATAGTAGCTGTTCAACCCAAAAAAGAAGAAGCACAAAACAGTAAAAATAATGTCATACATTCTATAAGTTAAGCAGCTGAGTGGGGCCGAAAGCATCTATAGTGATTATGCAGAGTTCAAATTTCCGAAAGGCTCTCAAACACATCTGATTTATCATCGCACCGATCAACTCAGCAGCATAAAGGCGTCTGTGCTGCTGCTGAACCAGCGCTTGAGTCAGATACACCCGCGGGAATTCATAATGAGCCGCTATTAACAGGAAATCAGGGCGCCCGGTGGAGTCAGAGACCTTGAGTGACACAATCTTAAAGATTCATCTGCTTTCTTACCAAATTTGGTGATTTTTCCACTCAAATCCCCAATTTAGAGGGGGGGGGGGGATAAGAGTCAGGAATTGGAAAAAAAACATAAAAGCTCAACTCCTGGCAGAAAAGGAGAGATTACTTCAAAAGTGGAAATAAAAAGACGCGGCAAATAAATGGGATTTTGGGAGGGTGGAAGGAGTCTCGCACTGTGTGTTGTACAGGCACAGCGAAGGAAGCCTCCTGACCAGATGCGCTGGTGGATAACTGTGGGTGTGGTGTCTGATTATGCGGCCGTTCAGAGTCAAACTGTCATGTCGCTTTCCCATTTAGATCACAGCTCCCTGGGGAGGAACACTTGTTTGTGCGTCTGCCGCAGACAGTCACGGCATGGCAACTTCGATTTCATCAAAGCCGAGAGTGGGGGAAGAATCGGGTGTTTGGAGGAAATGTACAACTGTGCGCTCTTTTACAACATGCCTGTGAGTGTGTGAAGTATGAAAATTTAATGAAACCAACTGGTGGCGCGTGATTACAACGAGTCCTGCCTTTCATTCTTCGAGGCGCTGCGTCGTCATGTTCAAGTAAGTTTAGGAAAAAGCAAAAAAAAAGACTGAAAAAAGCATTGACCTTTCTGCCCGGATGCCATCAGAACTGATCATCAAGGAATTAAATGAATTACAGGCTGACAAGGGCGTTTGGGGGGGGGGGGGGGGGGGGGGGGTAGAAATGTGAAAGTGACTGTAATGGAGTCAATGGCGCGAGAGTAATGCCCCATCACCCGGCACCGACATCACCCCACCCCCATCACCCACCGCACCTCCTTACCCCTCCCACCCTGCTGCGAAAGCCCCTGGGCATTAGGGCAGAAGATATTAAAAAATCGTGGCACATCCTTTTCAAGGACGATTAGATGTTTATCCCCTTTGGTCCCCTTATTTACAGATTGCTACAGACACCACCAGGATGGAGGAGAAGTGATATTTTGCAAGCAAACATTCATATTAAAACCCTGCTCATGAGGAAATGGGTGGCTCTGAAAAGAAATGTCCCCCCTCTTATACAAGCTAGCTCTGAGCTAACATCAAAGCCCGTAAAAAGACAGCCATGTCTGACAACTGTGTTGATGATGACAAAGCTGCCCCAAGAAATGTGTAAAAATGCTAAGAGGAGCACCAGTTACCATGAATTCCACATGTTTCTACCCATTAACCCAGAAGCTCCAACAAACCAGCTCATTTCATGACTGTAAATCAGAGCCAGATTGTTAGCGTGCAGGAGAATAGATTATAGATCCAAAAAAGATGTCTCTTCAACGGTTGAGGTTAGAACCATGGTCTGAGCCATGCTAATAACAACTAGCTGAAGTATGAATAACTTTCAAGGGTTTGTTTGTGGATAATCGCGTTTAAACTGAAAACCTGATCAACTCGGAGTGCGATGCGGGACATCAAAGATTTCTTGGCCCACATTTGTTTATTTTGGGCTCCATTACACACTGCAGAGGATCTGCACCGCAAGCTCAGACTGGGGATGGTGAGGCTGCAACAAACACGGTGCCCTGCAGCAAGCAGCGCTCTGCACTTGTCTTCTCAACAAAGTCGAGCACACCGATAACCAAGATGGGTAGAAAGCAACGGGATGGACCCTCACTCCCACCTTTTTACTTTGTCAGATTTCTCAGTCAAGGCCATCATCAATTCTTTTATGTGATCGCATTTTTTTTTTGAGGAGACTTTGTGCACAAATTTTGGCAGGAATTCTCAAGGGGTCTCGTTACAGTACAGTCGGGAGAGCACTCAAATGGGAGCGCTGTACTTTCCTCCTCTTCCCTTCCGTGTGCAAATGCACCGTGACATTTTCCTGACTGTACCACAGTGCCGGTCTCTACCCCAGGCTAACCCACAAGTGTTCACCTGACTCATGGTAGACACAGGTAGACAAATGCCACAAAACCAAACAAGTTCCTACAGCTGAGTGTGAACAGAGGAGCTGTAGCGATGCAATTGTAATTTATGTATTTCTCATATAGGAAGCAAAAAAGAAATGTTTAAGGTTTTAAGTCGTGCTCCACCCACAGTCCAGATCTAGATGATTGGTGCAGCTAAGATCAACACACAGGATTTTGTATCCTCCTGGAGTATAGCACCATTTCAATTACCCATAGCTGCACCACAGTTACTGCTGCAGCACAGCACCCATTCTGAAATCTGTGTCAGCAGCAACACAGCAAATGACCCAGAATCAGCAGATTTTTCCCCTAAATGGAGAAAATGGGGTGAGTTTTCTGATGAGCACAGTCAACACTGAAAAAACAAAACAGAAACTATAAATGTTGTTTACTAGTTACATAGAAATGGAAGGCCAGTCAACAAACTGCACCAAATGCTCAAAGCTAGTGAAATTTCAGGGGGGTCGCAACATCCAGCCAGGGACAAAAGGTTTTAAACAGGTTAAAGGCAGCTGCAAACATTAGCTCTGTTTTCACCGCAGGAACTGTTATTGTTTACCCAGGATTTTGACAAACCACGCACGTTTGCACCAACTCCTCTTAAATAGTACCTCGAGGGATAAAAAGGGAGGAAAAACTCAGCGTCGATTTGGCCACTTTGCTAAAAAAAAATGGACCACAGGAAGTTCTTGGGTTACCAAGATGCCTTTAAACCCATTTCTAAAAGAGGAGTGACAAAGCTTGAGTTCTTAAATATGAGATTTCCCTGCTAGATAGGGCAGAGGTTAATCAAAGATCTAACCACCTGAAGACTCCATGACAAGAAGATGAAGGGAGGGAGGCCCCCCCAGCGCCACCTTCTGCCTCCATGAACTGGGACCCTCACTCTTGTTTTTGCTTCTCCACACAGAGCAAACTTGGAATGTGTTAATTAAAAAACCAACAGTCAACCTAAGAAATTAGCGGAAAGCAGAGTGATGGATGAGTCAGCTGTACCCAAGACTCGCTCTCTGTATTTCACCCTTTCGTCTATCACTGCCCCTCCAACCATCTAATTAGATTTGTCTGTAACCTCACTGTTCCTGCCCTGCTTTCACTTTTCTTTGTCTAGCAGCGATGCTTGATCCAGTGTACCACAGCCCACTTCGCAAATGGGATTTAAAACCCACCGCAGGGATTATTTTTTTCCCCCAACAATTTAAAAAAGAAAAAGAAACCTTTAATAAAATGGAAAATAAGGCAGAGTAGGTAGCGGGTCATCCGAGGAGTACAGGGAGCTTGTGTAACGATGTTCTTACAAAACATATAAATAAAGCCAAAGAACTCAACAATTCTGCTTTGCTTTTGTCTTGTTCCACTTTATTGGATGTAGAAGAGCTGTGGGTAAAGGGCAGCTCAGCCAATGAATGCCTCTTTAGTGCCTCTGAGGGCCTTCTCCTTCATCTCTCTGACTGATGTATTTTTAAGCAAAATCTCAAGTCCAAACGAACAAGTTTGCTGGTCTTTTTGCAGCGTTCCCACAGTGGAGTGGTTCTAAAGATGAGTGTAGTGCCCGCGAGCACTGACCAGATCTACTTCCTCCCACCTAAATACCTTGGACCTCAATCCATTTAGTGCTCACTGTCATTTAAAGAGGTAGAAAAACAAGGCGGTGAAAGCGACTGAAGAATCCTCATTAGTACAGCGAAAATACTTATAATCAGTCTGCAGAAGGTCGCAAAGCCTTCAAATTCCTCTGCAAGGTTGTTGTGCAGTAATTCTTGGGAAAATAGATAAAACTCAGAAATTCAAAAGGGTTAATTCAGTGTGTAATGCTTTCTATTGTAGGGCACTACAGAGGACAGCAACATGACCCTCAACCTGATGCCCTCGGAGGTCTGGATGGTTCGTAACGCAGTAGCTCCACTGGTCCATGAACGCATCTTTAGTGTAAACTCAGTAAAACAAAAATGTTTCCACGTAGATAAGTGTGACACCCGAGAGGAGTCGTGCACACTCGTATGATGGATTTAATGTAAACAGATGGTTGTATGAGTGCAGGCTACGGGCAGAAAAGATGCACAAGCTAAAGAGACCATGCAGAGTGAAACACACACTATAAGGTCAATTTCCCCCTTCGCCATTGTCCCTTCTCCTCCTCCTCCTCTTCCTCCTCCACTTTCATCCACTTACTGTAAGCTGGGTGATGAGATTGAGGGTGAGAGTTTCTGCCACTGGTGTCATAACAAAATCTATAGTTGCCTCAGTCAACTGGCTGCAGCATGCCTTTGTGTGAGGATACACACACACACGCCCACACACACAAACCTGGGCTGATGTACACACAAACGGTGCAGGACTGTTTGAATGCACCACACATGAAGAGGCTGTTCAGGTCCAATTTTGGGTGAGTCCAGCACGAGAGGACAAATGAGAGATTGGTGCCGATGCACTCTCGCCTCCAATAACAGCCCCACTGTGTCACTGTAGTGCTTTACTATTCTGGAAATTACCCCCAGGAGATAGTGTGAGAGACAATGATGGACTGTAAAGACCAGCGGCAGAAAACAGAACATCAGAACTAAAGAAAGAGACAGAAATGAGCTGAAACATGCAACCGATGAGAAAGTTCATTCACAAAAATGTCCATGCAGGTTTGAGATTCTTGGGTCATCCGGTGGGCCGACTCAGAACTCAGACATGAAGCTTTCGCGTGAACTGAATGTGTAAGCGGCTTTTTTCAGGAACTGAAAAGGATGGCAATATATTTTAGTTCCATTTTAGGTCTGTTGAATGCTCAATTTAAAGCAGAAAATGTGTTTCGGACACACACCCACCACATGCTGGTCTCGTAGCCAGAAGGGCACAAGGAGATGCTAGAACACAATTCCCCCCCTCTGCTCGACTCTCTTCTCTGTGAGGAGTTCTTTTGAAGACAGTGAAAATGCCTCCCCCTTTTTTGGCGAGTCACCTCCCATCTCACAGCTTTCTTTGGACCAAATGTGCAAGCTGTGCGGCGCCAAGGCTGTGGCCTTGGGCAGGCGCCGTCTCTGGCTCTCCAACTTAGAACCAGGCGGTCAGGGGTGATCCTGCCAGACCCGTCGTTGGACGTCTGTTTCATCCGCTACCAGTGTGAAAGGGAAGGAAAAGACCAATCATGATGCAAAACCAGTTAAAGACGGTGGCTTGGCTGGTTTATTTAAGAGGTGCTGTCAGATGATACAGTATATAACAAGCAGCACCAGGTGAGCACGACTATCACACACCCTGACGTCCACGTCCACAGTCAGGCGAAGCAACCAACAAATAAAGTGCAGTTTTAATCATTTTTGTCCGTGAAACTCGTTCCATTAACAAACGCACACATTGCTGCTGACAGATCACACACCTTGGACACGACCTGTGTTGATGAGTGCATCATGAGCACACAGTGAGTCTCTTTCATGGAGATGAAAGAGACTCACTGTGAATTAAGTGCATTTGTGTTTGTGCCGGCCTGCAGTATAGAAGGACAGTGTTCTGTATGTGCTCGTTTATCAGTACATCACCTTTTTTAAGGTTTGCTGACACTAATAGTGGAAACAATAATGGAGAAAACCAAGGGTTCAATTATTCGGAGGCCATTTTTTTGCCTGAGTCAGTGTCAGTACAATGTGCTTATAGACTGGCCCTGCATCAAACTTTAAAAAAGACTAAAAAAAAGTGCTGCATACACCCTCCTGTCGACTGAAGAGCTCCAGATGGACACAACTGTTATTGCACATAAAGATCCCGCAGTCAGACTGCTGTGATAAACCACCACTCTACTCTAAGAAGTGCCTAATTAGCAGGTGATAAAATAAACATGCAGTTGTTTCAGTGGGGGAAAAAAAAGAGCGAAAAGAAAACATGTCAATTACTGCAGAACTATCTCTGATATACGCGCCTCTGCAGACACACTTGAATTAAAAATCACGGCATATAGAATAACATGACTGAGGAATTTCGGAAGTTTACCTTAAATCCAGCCTAAATTAATAATGCACAGCAGCGGAAGGCTGCTTTCGTTAAAAAAGAGCGATCCTAAATAAAAGATGCAATGCAGCTTTTAACAACAAAGCAATGTTAAAGTTTAACCGCATCTGCTGTCTGCAGCATCCTGTCAACCCCAGTGAGGCTGAGAACACACTATAATAATGCTTATAACAATCTAACATTATCTGTGTTTGCTTATATCCATGTGGACGTCTTCTCTGTGTTCTAGATGTAAACGCAGCATTGTTATGGTAAAGGAAGGTCAGGTATCATGATAAAGGGGTCAATAAGAGCAGAAATGACGACGCTAAACGTGTTTTTCTGTTTAACTGTGTTGTTCTGACTAGACTGGATTCCAAAGAACCTCTTTATCTGAGCAGAATAAACAAAAAAGACTCTTTAGAGTGAAACAGGCTCCCGGGGGGGGGAGCACAATCCCTCCAGCCAGGTTGAGATGAGGTCACAAGTGGTCCGGAGCCCAGAGATGGATCCCTGGCACTGGTTCTGTGGCTCCAACAGTGACACACACACTCACACACTCGCAGGAGCTGGCAGCATAGAGTGATGTTCTCATTCCACTGGGAAGCAGCGGAAGTCTGTCAGAGCTCTGTGCATTGATGCCGCTGCCGCAGCGCCGCCAGTATCAGCCCGCTTGGTCTCTGACAAACACACGTGTTGGACAAATAGACGTACAGCACATTTAAACTGACGCTATCTGACAAAATGACAGCTTCCAGTTATTATTTGCCATCACAATAGAGCCAGCAATATATTTTCCATTTTGGAAAGGGAAAGGAAATGCAAACAGAAGTGGAGCAAATGACAAAAGCACCGTCTGTGCTCCTAATGAAAGTTGTGCTTTTCAGGCCCGTTTACAGTCCTGACAAATGGCCGAAGCAGAGCAAGGGGAGAGAGGGGTTACAGCGCCAGAACCAACAGACAGGAGGCCGGCGAAGTCTTCTTTATAACAACTCTGGACCAACACAGACCCCCCCCCCCCCCAACCAGGAGCTGAATAATGGAACAAAAGAAAGAGACAATGTTTGAGTCAAGAGTACTTTCTAATATGCATTATTAATATTCAATATTCGTTACATTTCCCGACTTAATTGGAATGTGTCAGGGCACATCGGCCGTTAGTGGCATCACAGCAGCATCTGGGCTGTTGCTGCACAGCTGATGGGATGCAATAAAGGGAAAGAGTGGGGGGTGGGGGGGGGGGGGGGGCCTGCAGGGCACCAAATGAATTGCAGTTCAGAGTCAGTGGGAGTCACAAACACGTCGGCCTCCAGTAAACCTGTCACGAGACGGATGTCCAAAACACCTCTGACTTCTCAAACCAAACGTCTCTCTGATCTCTCTGATTCAGCCACATGTTCCTGTTGGATGGATCTGCCCCCACAGAAGGCACAATCACAAACAACTGAGGCCGCGTGAGTATTTGCACACAGTCGCTGTCATTAATACCTGGTCATGTGACGACCAGCATACACGCTTGATGTTTAAATCAGGTAAATTATATATGTGTTCAGTGAAGGCATCTGTGTATGCAGAAGAACTAATGAACATATCATTTGTCCGCTATCATCAAGACAGAAGAACATTTCATAGACCTGTGATGCTCTGGAGTTTTCAGTCTTTCCCTCCACCTCCTTTTCTCAGGGACTCTGGCTGTTTGCAAAACCCTGTTTCCCCAGAGAACAGCCATGAACTGGCAGATTCCAGCTGGGTATTACACACAGACACACCAAGAAAGCACAAGTGAGAAAGTGAGACTCAGCTCAGAAAAATCAAGACTGATGGTACCGATTTTTCCAAGATAACTTTCTTCTTTTATGATCCATTAATTGTCACGTATCCCGACTGTCTCCCCCTCATGATAAACAAGTGAAAAATCTCCCTGATTCTTTATGAATTTTTAAACTTGTTTAACTTTCTACGTGTTATGTTCAGCTACTCCAAACAATATGGTGAGGAGAAAATGAGACAGCAAGATGGGAAAGATGGTCTCACACACACACAGATACACACACACGCACACACACACGATATGCATATAGCTGTGAACATCTGGAGCTGAAGTCAATTGGAAGTCAAACTACAATGTTGGCGATGAACCAAAGCAGACAGCGACAGATCGCAGCGATCACAGAGCCGTAGCGCCGTCATTGGCCTCCCTCAACCCCCCCTCAATCCGCCGCCTCCCAAATTGACCACAGTGACTTTGAGAAGCGGCACAGGAGGATGCAGACAGTTCAAGAGCAAAGTCGAACCAATGCCATTTGTAAGGCAAACCCCACGTGGTTCTAGCCAGTGGTTTCCTTGCTTTTTAAAAATCTTATTTTACATACACTTGCAATTTGTACCCACGTGTCATGTAAGTAAAGTGGAAAGGCTGAGGAGAACAGTGGAGTAGGATGTTACAGTGAATGAGATCATGTGAGATTTTCCATTTATTGTTCCTGAAAGGATGTAGAGCAGAATGAGTGAAGGAGAGACTACGTGTATTACCACTAAACCGATCAATGACTCTAGTCAACATCACATAGCAAAAGAGAGCACTTTTGATGGCCCCTGCTCCAAATCAATATCATTCTTGGTTCTTTCTACTCATGTTCATAGTAAAAACATAGAGAAAAGCATCCAAAGGACAGAAGTGTCCATCTAATGAGTGAAAGGCCCTTATAGGTTTGACCACTCCATCAGTTATTATCAAAAAACATCATTTCCAGAACTATGAGGATTAAATCCTAAATAAACATTTCCACATCAGCACCACATCACCAAGAACGTGGACTTTGTCCATCGATAAAGGTGCTAACAGAGGTGAAACACAAAAGTTCTGCATTGATAAAGAATGACATCATTCTTCAGTCTGTGGAGTCTCCAGGAGGCCTCTTCACCAGCTGCCTGTCCACCCTGGTGAATCCCAAACGAAACACTTCCTATAATGAAGGAGCAGTTCTGACAGACCTCATTCTTAAAACATTCACAGTTTCCCAGAACACCTAAAGTAAAGTCAGGAAAAAAGAGTCAAAGTAAGGAATTGCTGCTGGGACAGCTTCTCCAACGGCTACAGCTAGCAGGTGGAGCTACTTTACACACGCCAGTGAGTCTACAGAAGCAGAAACGTGTCCTGTCTGCTCAGGGAGCCCATTGAGACCTGTCTGTTCACCACACAGCAAGTGGAAATTAGCAGAACATATGATTTTTCCTGCTTGGCCCCTTTAAAGAGTTCATGCAACGGATCAGCTCAGATGCGCCGATGTTATCTCATCCATCAGAGCAGAAAAACCGAGGGAGGTGTGGACAAGCCACAACTTCCCTCCCTTTCCAGCCAACAGCGGGTCAGGATGGTATATTTACCAGTTGCTGGATACATTTTGTTACTCAAACACATGCTGCATCTCAACTTTCATTTTAAAGAGTTTAGAGTTTGGATTTTGCGTGGAGTTGGTTGGAGGATATTAGGAGAGCCCTAAAAGCCTCTGGTTGGGAATGTTTTGTTGCAAAAGCTTGAGCACCAAAGTCTGAAACGTTAGAAACACTTAAATTCTGCCATTAAATGACAAAAACATAATGGGAAAAAAACAGATTTTGCCTACGCAGGATGATAAGGCCAACATTGGGCTGCCTGACTAAAATATGTCTACATCTACCGCAGGACTTCTTCAGCGTAGCTATTTTTCTTCGTGTCAGAGGCCAATCCTCTCAAGGTGTGTTTCCATTTAGCACGGTGAGGTTTACCGCTAGCAAATTGATTCTGTGGGTTGAAGGCTACCCGTCTCCTCAGCACCCTCCAGCCGAACCATCCAGACTGAAACCCGCTGCATTTGTGCCCACATATTGTCTTTGTTCTGGTCCAAAAAACTCAAAGGGGTGAAGCGTGGAAAGCCTCCTTCGAGGGAGGAGTGCGCAAACCTCCTTGAAGGAAAAATAGGGCCTTTCCATCTTCCTCTTCTCCCTTCGTCCCAGCTCGTGTGTTGCTCACAAAGGCAGCAGACAGGTGGCTGGGAATCAATTCCATGGAGCCGGCAGATGAAAGTAAAGAAGAAAAAGTGCAGGGGAAGACAGAGAAGCTGTATGAAGACTTCACCGGGTGGAAAGAGTGAAAATAAAACATGATTATTGGCTGGACTGCTACCTTAAGAAAGTGGGAGAACTGGAACTAAATTGAGACTGGCAAGTCTCACATGGGTTGAAAGATGCAGCTACCAGTGGGTCTGCAACAACTTTACGGATCTGCTCCAAGAGTGACTCAGTTTGCTGTCAACAACCTTGAGAGGGTTTTTCCACTGTAAATCCTCAGGAATCATTCGAGCCCAGTTACGACATCAACCAGTTCCAACATCAATTACAAACAACGGGATGAAATGGAACTGAATATCCTTAAAAAACACCAAAGCAGTCTCACAAAGAAGCCAAACACAGACACGGGTAGGTGGGGGTACACGAGGACTACGACGCTCACTGATCACCGCAGCCTTGTGTCGATGCAGACTCTACAGAGGAGTCCCCCAGGGGTCAGCATTGAGACCTCTGGGACTGTTGTTCTCTCATTGAACAAAATGTTCAATGTTCAAAATGTTCAAATGTTTTCTGTCCTCATTCCTTCATCTCACCTGTAACAGATCAGAACTTTCTGGGACACCCCCCTTTGCTGGGTCAGATTTAGCCGTCCAATCAAATAACAGGGACTGGCTGGGTCTGTTTGGCAGAGCAGTGTGCGAAATTTAGCATTTTTAGATAGAAGGAATAAAAAATCTCTGCGTGAAGAGCTAAAGGTGTAGCTTCATCTGGAGTATAGTCTGGTACGGCGTAGACATTGTCAGCTAGGGACAGAAGCCGGATTAACACTGGCCTTGAATTTCCAAGCACTTTGCAGATGTTTTGCTAGCATATCCTATTATTACTATTTTCAGAGGAGTTTCAGGGATGTAAATCTGTTTTGGTGGATTAGAAGAAGAAGAAAACCTTTAGGTAGCCAAATCATTCAAGCTGCTGTATTTCAGGAAGTAGCAGACAGTCAAGTCTAAATTTTGGCACTTTCTACAATCTGTGTGTGTGTGTGTGTGTGTGTGTGTGTGTGTGTGTGTGTGTGTGTGTGTGTGTGTGACACAGGAGTTCAGCCCAAAAAGTGGCCAACAGCTCTCAACAACTATTAAGATGAACCTACTGATCGATGTTGGCACAGAAGTATGAAGAGGGAGGAGTGAAGATGCCAACAGGGACAGCAGAGCATCCGTCACTAACAATGACTGACGGAGGGAGGGGAGGAAGGAACGAGGGAGTGGAGGGAAAGAGGAGTGTGTGAGGACTTAGGAAGGAAGGGTGAGTGTGTGTGATGGGTGTGGAGGTTTTAGAAGACGGGTAAAAGCGGAACAAAGTCACCATCATAGAGCCAGATGCATAAAAACATGGTAGTGAGCCTGGTCTCATGACCATAAAAACCCCATAACTGGGGGCAATGAGATAATTGGAATATTCAGATCTGACACATTTAGAAATGCAATCATCCAAAACCTCTGGTTTGTGTGTTTCAATCCATTTATCAGTTTTCTTCTGGGATTAAGTCCCGAGGTTGTGACATGAGAGTTAAACTTCCTGCTACGTTCCAAACAGCCGATCTTGTCAAACATAACGACAGTCTTAGCGTTAGCTGGCCTCCTATAGCAGCAAACAGATCGGCTAAATAGGCTACTCGCTCCTTCAGTCCCTCACTTATTTGTCTTTACTACTCCAGCACCTTCTCCCTGACCTGAAAGGAATAAAGTCATGAAAAAACATCTGATTAACAGGTACCAGAGTATTGGAGGGACGTTTGTTGATCCAGTTTCCCGTAATTAAGCCCATCACCTTATGCTGTTTACAGAATCTCTTGAATAATCTGCTAAATGCTGAAATCGCTTTGGGATTGGATCTCCACGGTGACGTAAACTTGCCCAGTCACCCAGACAGTAGCATTGTTTTGCTAGCAGAACATGCACTCTTGGGCGTGCAAACCTGTGCGTTTTATTCTGATAATAATCCGTATAAAAGCACGACACAGTTCAATCACCACTAACTTAACAACGTTGACGCATGGTGACGTTGATCACCAGTCTCTCAGTCAACAACACACTCCACACCAAGAGCAGCAGACCTGGGCTTGACAGGATATCATTGGATTACAGAGCCCATTTCACCGTAACTTTAACACTTGACACTCAAGTCCCGGTTTGGTCAGGCATGCAGATGGGGACGGAGACAGAGAGCCCGCTTCCCTACATTGGATCATTGTCTGTGGCATTTGAAAAGGGCACTTGCGAGAAGCTTTAGACATGACAAGCTCCGCTTCCATCTGCATGCTATGATTGCTCTGTGGGCTGAATATAACAGACGGTTTCCGAACCAGTGGAGCGACAGGACACTTTAGCGTTGAGGCGGCAAAAAGTTACCCACATAGGTTAAAAAAAAAAAAAAACACTTCCGTAAAATAGCGCTAATACAGTGACTCTGCTGCCCATTTTGACTCCTACATGGAAGGAGGCCACTTGATGGCGAGCACATTGGCCTTTATGAGGAAAAGAAATATATATATAGCACACACTCAGTCAAGCGAAATAAAACAAAGATATGGTTGAGGGTAATTGGATGAGCAGGCAGAGCATTGCCAAACAGGAGATGGGAGAGACGCGAGCAGAGGAGCCCAGGACCTACAAGGCGAGGGAACGCATCAAAGCTTGATTAGCTGCGCATTAGCAAGTAGTTCCGCTTTCTTTCTGCAAGTACTTAGACCTCAGTGAAACCCAAGAGCCTCTCATTCCAGAAGCTTTCAGTGTTGCAAAGAGAGAAAACCTGTGTTGCCTTTAATGGTACATGTGTATTTATGATGTGGAGAGGGGCTTGTAATGGTCCTGATGGCAGACCCTGGTGGTTTGTCAAGAATGATGGTACATCTGTGGGAGACAGCATGAACGCGGCACAAACACACACACACGCACACACACACACACACACACAGCTATGCATGCTTGATATGGAAGAACGCAATTTTGATCATAGTGTGTCATAAAAATGGCCGCCCTCCGGCTTCAGTCTTGTCATCAGACCCGACATAGATGGAAAGAAATCAGGATTGATACGTTCTATCATTTCAATACGCAGCCCTAAAGTGATGTCATATATATATATATATATATATATATATATATATAAAAGTTTTGCATCAAATGTTTAAACTGGTCGGTGGACACACCAGTTCAGTGCCAAAATTAGCTTTAGCAGGAACCAAACATGTAAGCGCGGTGCTAAAGCGTACCCAGCATGAGCAATGCCAGACTTGACACGACAGCTAGGATATATTAGCAGCAGGAAAATCGGAAACAATCTTGGACAAGGAGAGGTTAATTTATTTAGTCAGTTTAGCTGCATCTGTCTACACTTAAATTTGCCATCTGCGAGGAATACAACTGCCAGGGCCGCTAATCAGGCAATCCATCACTCCCTCATATAAACATGATCAACGCTAACCCGCCGAGGCTGACACAGGCCCTCGCGCCATTCAAAACAGGGCCGCTCTTTCATGCCGCGGAGGGGTTGAAATGGTTTGCTGCTACATCTATCTGACACATTCCCAGCCAGGACCAGTTGTTCCTCGCTTGTCCGGCTACATTTTTAATGACAATTGTTAACACAACACTCCGGCTAATGGCGCTGCTGCAAATAACATTGGGAGCGGGACATTAATATTAATATTTACATTAACCGCTATTACATGCGCATGGGCGTGTTACGGGTTCTGCATGCGCTCGGCTCGCTCCAACTGGGAGAAGCGGTTCCATAATTTACTCGGTTGAAGGCTTTGCTTTTGAAATGCTCTTATTCAGTGTCACACACACACACACACACACACACACACACACACACACACACACACACACACACACACACACACACACTCTTTTCTGTTTATCTTTTATATTCAACAGCATAATGATTTGGACACAGATGCTTTCAGTTTTGTTTGGATCCAGCCCGATTCAGTTTAGATGCCCATCTAAAAACCCAAACATAAAAGGAGACATAAAATGCTATTTTGTTGCTTCGAGTTACCTGAATCAACATTGCAGCAACGTTTTTAAAGCCTTCGTCCAAGCAGAGACATATTAAGCTGCAGCTACATAGGCTAAACCCACCAATGAAATACACACATGCTAACTACTAATCATGACGATAAGGAGGCACAAGAAGCCACACCTTTGGGTTTGGATTGGCCTTTCCTGCCCCGAGGTCAAAACTTCACACCGTATCTCTGTAAACATCCTTAGCTTTACTTACTGACCACATGACAAGCGGATCTATAGCTGTTTACCTCACATCCACCCATCCTGCCATTAATGGGTCGCAGCATTTAAGCGTAACAACGGCGTAACTATAGTCAGCGTTTTTATTCTATTTTTTAACAAATCTCATTCCAAATTCTGAGATTGGCGCCTGTAATCGGGTTCAACCACATTTGAAGCGTCTCCTTGTGAAGAGATCCTTCGTCGATGGTGCGGCGCCGCCAGACGGGTGCGGATATTTCAGTTTAACAGTCCTGACATGAAGAGTAAAACCCTCACAGGGGTGTGTGAGGCACAAATGCTGCCTCGTAATTGGTGATTATGATGGATGGGTTGGTGATCAGCTGACTGCACATCAAACAGACCCACAGCAACATAGGCACCTATCTGGAGATTTTAAAAATACTATTCCAATAAGAGCCCCCAGACCCCCCAGCCCCCCACCCACCCACACACATCTCCACACAGACAGACACCATTCTGCGTATCACTCTGCCTCACTAGACACCACATTATAGTGGTTTTATGCAAACACGTTCTCATTTGGAGGCCACCAGCTTGTTAAATGCACGCTCACTCGCTCTGACACCGAGGTCACGGAGCCCACCGAGCACACTCGTAACCAACCTAATTGGTTTGGCAGCGCTGTTTACGTGCATCGCACACACACACCCAAACACACACGCCGGTTGATAGGGGAGTTATAACACAGGAGTCGTGCGGCGGGTCGTCAAATATATGCAGGGTCGCGTTTCTCCGAAGAAATCATGTGATCGGGACAACAGGCACACATCAGACATACTGTACACTTTACTAGCTGACAGGGCCAGTAGGGCCAGTAACCCCCCACCCCCACCCCTCTGACTTACAGGACATATGCATATCAGTGCTGTTACATAGTTAATGGGGGGGGGGGATTGCTGCTGCATTTTAGGCCTACATTCAAAAAGAAAGATAAACTTATTACAGGAAGGTGAAGGGAGGGAAGGCAGATAACTGGGACTGACTCCAACTGTTATTTATAACACACAAACACACCCACATCACACACACACACACACACACACGCACACGCTTGTCTGCTCGAGGCAAAACAGTTTGTAAAACCTCAAATCTCAGTTGGCGAACACACTCTTGATAGGGGCATGTCTGGTCTAGCAGAAATGAAAAGAGGGTAGGTGCACACACACACACACACACACACACACACACACACACACACACACACACACACACACACACACACACACACACACACACACACACACACAAGCTGGAAGTCAAGCTTTAAAATCTTTTAAGTGGAGTTTCCGACGGGTCAATTTTTGAAACTTAAACATCTGTCAGGCAGGCAAATCTGGCAAATAATCATATATAAAGTGAAATCTGATCTTGCAGCTCTGTTTGAAAATCAATATTTGCATTTCAAAGTCGACCAGACAAAGACCTAAAACTTACTGAAAAACACTTAAAACATTAATGTTTCATGTTGAATTGCTATAAAACTGAGGACACAAATCTATCAGTCAGCCTCTGTAGCCCTGAGTAAACTGACATCAACAACCTTTGCATTATTTTTATGATTTCCATTTTACACACAGTACCCCCCCCTCCACACACACACACACACACACACACACACACACACACACACACACACACACACACGTAATACGCACAATAGAAATCTCATGACACGTTTTCCATATCATTGGCACATACTGTGTATGACAGAAATGATTGTTTGGGTAGAGAAAGAAAGAGAACAAAATGTCCTTTTGTGTCCAAAATATCCCCAAATCTCAGACACAGCAGCTCCAACCACAAACTGTAATTGATAAGAGTGTGTGGCATCGTCTCAGCTGGATCCCAGCCCGTGTGTTAGTCACTCTGCAAACGGCGCCCGCACCAGTTAATCTGGAATACGCGCAGTGTTTGCTGTTCGTCACGAGATGTAGTGAAGAAATTGAAAAAATCCAGGTGCTCTGGGAGACGATGGCCACAAGCAGAAATGCAGAAATGAGCTCATAAACAAGCTGTGAGAGTTGATTGTTTAATGATCAATATGCTCCGTCTTCATCAGGGAAGAGACGCATCCAGTCGGTCCTGTCTGCAGGAAACATGCGCACGCTTTTGTTTTCTTTACCTCAAACTTAGTCAGGCTGCTTTAGCCTCCAAATAATTTCATTAGTCTTGTATATTAAACAAAACAGGGTAAAATTGGTGGTGGTGGTGGGGGGGGGGGTGTTTAATGAAAAGTAATAAAAAGTCATTGTAGAGTTTGCTCAGCTTTGTTTGCTTGTTGTAATCAGATGGGATTCAAGGTTGGCAGAAGCTCATAAACCAGCTTTAATGCATTTTATAGGAGGTTGACAGAATACCAATGTGTTCATCTTAATTCCCCCATTCAGAGATTAAGCACGGGGCCCCCCTCCCCCGCTAGCCATGACCTTTGCTTTGACCTTTGCTAACACGACGACGAACGAGAACCATTACCACAATTTCTGACAGGATCAAGCTTCAATATGATTTTTCCATTTTTTTGATGGAATTTTGGTGGACAACCAACCCAAATTTCGGGGGTTCAACCAAACATGAAGAGAAGATCTGTTGAGTACACCTACCATAATACCACACATTTTAATTGACTGTATATCAGTTAATGTCGCTTTTCGAGGTCTGTCATTATTTCTCTTCAGTCACTTTATTCATCACATCTATTGTTCTAATGTCTGATCATCTTTTTATCAATATAATTCAGTTTAAAATCTGAGTATAAAAACTCTGTAGATGTAAAGGTTTAGAATCTATATCGCCCTCTACTGGTAACTTGAAGTAATGTTAGAAATTGTGAGACCTGAATCTTAAGTTTTTTCCCTCCAAAAATGCTTTGTCATTTTTCTGGATAAGAGAGGTTTGTGCTCGTTTTGCTTGACTTTGGTACTGCTGATGTGTTGGCTTCTCCTGCTCCCTGGTACTAAATTGGGGGCCTTTTATCTGTCCTTATTTCCATCAATGGATGTGCAGACGACTGACACCAAGGCGTGAACAGGGGTCCTATAATAATCCTGTCTTTGAAAAAAAGAGGCCTTACATTTAATAGCCACCGAGTGTAATGTTGGAGAAACTGATGCCGACAATGAATTCATCCGAATCACAGGCAGAAAATGAGGATAAAGAGCAGAGCTTGTAGCACTCTGTCCTCTTTCAGACAACCCTCAGGAGCGCCCACGTGAGAAGGTATTCATGTGCTAAATCCCTTTAATCTCACACATCAGAAAGCAACTCACTTGTAGCACTTATCTGTCTGCAGCTACAGCACTGAAATAACCTGCGACCTGCAGCTTTCCGCCACCACAAAGGCACCAGGGCGTCGCCTGGGCTCCTCCGGCAGTTCTCCTCTTTGATTTCCATCTCTTTTCTCGACAACAGTGTCTTCCGGCTTATTAAATGTGCTCCTAAGGGCGTGATCGTCGGTAACATTTGTTAATGAAGCCCCCCCCACACACAGGAACAGTGTGCAACGATCTGAAGGAGACAATACCACCACACCCCCGTGTTTATGTGGTACAGAGAAGTCACCAGAATGGATGAATTATTGTGGGTGCCACTTGTCCACCTCCCCACTGGGGTTATCTCCCCTATCCATCATAGCAACATACATCATGTTTGATGACTGCAGGCGACTATTTATGTCAGCGTAAAACCTGCCGCTTTAAAACCCCGGCCCCCTTCACGATCAATCACCGAGTCCTTGTGCACACGCGCACGTGCAACACCTCCTGTCCATAACGCGCATTTCATTACGCGCCCGGGCCGCAACGTTCGAAAAAGCCGACCCATCTATGCAAAATTACAGGCATTAAATGGAATTTATTTTCCGATTACTTCGAGGGGGGTGGGGGGGCACTGAATCACACCCTGGCATCAATAGGACAGCACTGTGTTGTAGGATGGGGAGTGACACCCTCTCCCTGTAATTACAACAATAAAAACTGGTCAGAGCTGAATTAATGCAGGCTGAGGAGCAACGGCAGGATCATCTCAGGCCTAATTTACCCTTCAAGGATAACTCAACATACTTTGCATAAAATCGGTTATTTTATTTGTGGTTATGGTTGTTAAGAGGGCTTTTTTCTATTATTATTAGTGCTTATCTCAAAAGACAAAGAATTTAATGGCAGGTGGCAGGACTGAACCAGTAAGACACCCCCATTAGAGCCAGTGAGAGCTGGAAACATTCCCATTTGTTGTTGACCGTTTCCTCTGATCGTCGGGAAATTCTGGAGGGTTGAAAAACATCCTTTAGAGGAGTTTTCTGTGCTCACAAATATCAGAAATACCTGCGCTCATCAAGGCCGAGGTTGGAAACGCCTCGCGCAGCAGAGGAGATGGATTTTATCCTCCGGCACTGCAGTCTGATGCACTTCTGTTATTCTACACTTTTCGTTTGTTTAGTTTGTGTAGAGTTTTTTTATTGCCTTTTTAATGTCTTTTATCGTCTGCCCGATCATTTACGGCTGCTGCATTGCCACCAGCGCCACATTTCTCACATGCACAGGGGGTGGGAGGTGGGTGCGAGGGCCACGCAAAGATTTCAATTACACCCACTATTATATAGTGTTTTATACGATGTGTAAACCAGTGTGAGCCTAAACCAACCTTAATGGGCTTCCTGCTGAAAAGAGACATTTTATTCTTTTATATGAACTTGAAACAACTTATGAAGAGTTTGACCTTCTATTGGTGATGTTCAGGGCAGGATATCCACAAGGTCAGCAGCTCCGTGCCGTTAAAATAGAGCTAATTTAAATGAAAGTGTATAAAACTGGTAAACGTATGTGGTAACTACCCCATCGACCGAGCCTGCATACATAAATGTGCCACTGGGCCCATTATGGATCAATAACATAAATATACGGAATCATCCATAATTGGAGATTATCACTGTAACTGTCATTGGGGAGGACGGCGTCCATCAGCGAATCAAATGTCCTGCTGAGAATCTGTACATTAAAACAGAGCTTTTCCACTGGGAGCAGGGCTGCGTTGAAGCGTTATTATTCAGTTGTCATCACTTATCTTGTGCTGTATATGCACCTGTGTGGTCCAGGTCCCCCCCGGTCCCTTTCTATCGCCTCTGGTTACTCAGCCTGTCATCAGTCATCACAGTGACCTAAAAGATGTTCAGCTTTGCTGCTTTCACCGCGGCCTTCCCTTGACTTTACATAGGCTAATGTCACAGAGCTGTTCAGACCAGAGGAACCGCTCCACAGCTCATCTCTACAAGAAAATGTTTCTCTATCTGTAAAATGGATCCGACTGCTGGGCTTCGTGGGAAGCTCCCATTCAGCAGCTGTAGCTTCAGATGAAGTTCAGAGATTCTGCTAATGGTCTGCATCATACACAAGAGTCACTGTTGCTACAACAAATTAGAGAATTATTCCTCTTTTAAATGGAATCCAGTAAAAACTGGATGTCCTAATGCTGCCGTGTTATTGGAAATGAAAGGGGGGCTTTTATTTCAGAGCCTGCCTTTGTTACCCGAGACGCTTGTGTTTCTGAGAGGCACCGACATGCATAGTTAGGGTTAGCGTGTGCTTTCATCCTGCTTTTACACTCGTACAAATGTAGAAATTCATTCTACCCACTGAAACCCTCAAAGGTCAATGATAATGATACTATATCTTTCTTCGTGGATTACTATTGATTCACATATGAATATTAATGGATGGATACAGGACAAGGATAGAGTGTCCACATAATACCAGGTCAAGAATAATCTAGTGGGCTTTTTTAGACTCTGATAAATGGAGACAAAAGTTTTGGACCCGTGGTTGTTAGGCAACAGGACAACAAAAACTATTCCAGCAACATTGCCGAAGGTGCTCTAGAGACTCACCTCTTGGTCTCCTAGATTCTTACGTTTCCCATAACTTTGTTATTCAATCGCAGTTGCTTTTTTTTGCTTGTTCATCTGAACAGAAAAGCAGTACTGAAACGGCAGCACGTGCTCCTCAGAGGATGCAAATATGTAAAGACATCGCGGGGGCGAGTGAGGCCGTCACCAAGGGAGATGCTCGTTCTCCATGAAGCCCTGTCTGACGGGGGTCCTGCGCTTTCCCCCAGCTCCGTGCTGCGTTCCATCAAGAACAGACAGCGCATTGTTTTACTTCATTAAATGGGACATATGAGCATGGCCTTCATGGGCTGGACTGTCTCCCATCTAATGTGTCTAAATGCGTTTGTCCTTGTAAAAGCAGGTGGAGCTGATACCCAAGAGATCGCCTCTATTTGGGCCCCTGCATTTTATTGATTGCGCAACGCGTCGGACCAAAAAGAGAAAAAAAAAAACGTAAAAAGGCAGCTTTAGCATTAGAGCAGCTTGAACTGACGTAAGTCAAAGCAATTTACATCCAAATCTTAAACTCAAATCAAACTGTTTGTCACTCTTCGGCTGAGAGGTGCACACGTGTGCACGCGCGTGTGGTGAGAGAGCGCCGCAGCCTCAGGTAGGCATTTTAAGCAGAGGATTTCTGTCCACACACATCTTTATCCACAGAAATTCATTAGCAGGGTGAAAAAAAATTAAATAATTAAAGGCTAAAGCTGAGTCCACGGGGAATCTTAGAATATGCAGAAGTTCGGTGTTGTGTTTACTTATATGCTAATTTATACCCATGCCAAAGCCCACACATAAAATGGATTTTATGCATTACGTGATTGAATAATGAGCTCTCACTATCCAGCTGTTTCTGCCATTATTTCCAGTTTATCTCTTCTTTCTGCACAATTTGCTCCGTCCACCTCTCGGCTTAGTCTGGTTCTGAAACAATCGATCACATTTGGACAGATATTATGATCCGGGCAGATTATGAACATCTTCGTTAAGGTTTTCTTCACTTCTACTTAACGGAACTGAAATATTCCAGTGGAGTCCAGCATATTGTGGTGCGTATGGTGCCAACAGGCCTACACATATTGTCTACAGGGCCGTGTCTCAAACCCTGTGGACGCTATCTGTTCATGGTGGCTTCCAGTGGCAGCTGTGAACCTCTGTGGAGCATCACAACTTCATCACACAGCAATCAATGGGTGTGACAGGGGAAAATAACCTGCAAGTGAGGACAAGAGTGATGGATTGTGGATGTCTGCTGACCTACTTCAGTCTATATACTTAAGAAACATTTTTGTTTTACTCCCAGGCTGTGATATTTAATAGGGTTTGCCTTTACTTAACAAACAATAACACAGATTTACCTCCGCTGGACTATTTTAATCTGCACATTATAGCCTCTTAGTTTCAGCATAAAATGGTATTTTGTCCATCTCATGGGACAAAGCAAGCTCTCTTCATGTAGTACCATGAGTCCACAGAGATGTTCAGCCTGACATGTGCGTGTTTGTGCGTTCCTTCTTCTATCGCCGAGCTAAACCCTTGAAGATAAACAGCAAATGCCACATAAGCTATTTCCAAAGAAGCCTAAATCCTTTTTGTTTTCAAAAGAAGCCTAAAACATTCATGCCTTGAGCGCTGCAAGGACTCCCTGATATTGGCGAGTCTGTGTAAAGAGATTTCATCACTGACTGTACGCTGTGAATAAATGTGTTCCAACTACGGCAACGGCAGGATGGCGCCACCCAAGAGGTGTGCGTTTCATAATTTATGTTTCAGTTATGGCATCGGCAGACGTTGTGGTCTATCCAGGTCCACTAGTGTCCTCCCACAGTCCAAAAACATGAAGAGCTGGTTGACTGGAAACCCTAAACTGCCTCCAGGTGTGAGTGGACGGTCTGTTGGACTGGGGACGTGTCCAGGGTCTGTCCCTGCCTGTTGGCCTGTGTCCTCCAAAGGCCCTCAGTGACCCCGATTAGGCCTGATTGATGGTTGACAGAACATGTATGGATGGATGGAACACCACCCACACACCTTCCTCCCTACACTTGTCCTGAGACTGGTTCTGTTTCACGTCTCATGACAGATCACGCGGACCGCTTCAGCATCCCGGTATCTGAGGGTCACGTAGAAGATAAACCAGACACAAATGCGACGAGACAAACATGTGTGCACATGCAGGTGGAGCAACAGTCACCCGTGGACACTTGTGCATGTCATGACAGGCACTGAATAAACAAGAGCCCAAAACAATCACTCCCGCCCAGAAAACATGCTTGCGTTGTAAACACGGGGCATTGATTTAGTCTGAAGGCTGCACACACACGCCCACAGGGTGTGTGTGTGTATGTGTGTGTGTGTGCATGTGTTTGCCCCCTGGGGGTCAGCTGGGTCAGACACAAGATCTAGCTGCTTCTGCATGTCACACTTCAACTTTCTGTTGTCATTTTCTGCTCCCACGTGCACATCTGTCTCCATCTTTCAGTGATAGCTGCATTAAAGATGAGCTGACAGATGCGATCCCGTCCTGTCCTCTGAAATTTGTTATGAATTCTGATTTCATTTTTCCAATTCCTTATCGGATTCTGCAGCATTAAAGACACACAGGAGCTGGGTTTACTCAAATAGGTTCACTTCATTTCAGAACAGAGAGCACAGTCGATACATATCTACGTGCACAAAAAAATGGTTACTGCAGAGATGGTTGTGGAAGATGCTCTGGATCCTGCACGAGGGAGAGCGCTTTAGCCGCTTTAAAGGACGTTTTAATGAGCACAGCAGATCTGCGGCCACCCAGCGTAGAGCGCCGCATGTGAAGGTTAGTGACCATAACCCTCAGCCTACGTGTCAACATATACATACAGGATCTCTTCCTTTCTTTCGACCTGAGGTGTTTTTTCGTTGCCAGGGCTGGAAGCAATGTGGTGGCTGGTTCTTTCACCTCTTCCTGTCCTTTATATATGACTGCACGGTCCAGGCGCCCAGTCAGCCGGCTGTCACTCAGGCTGTGACCTTTTCCTGCACGTTCTCATCAGCCAACCAGGGGTCAGAACTAATGAGCACTCGGTCGGTCATATAAGGATGTAGGGTCAAGCTGGAGTCCTTCTGACCTCTTTGCAAGACACAGGTAGTTTCTGCCAACAGGAAGACGCAACCTTTGATGATGTGTCTGACTGGATAGGAAGAAAAATACAGAGATAGCCTAAATAAAACCGTCTGTGAGCACGCGCCTGTGTGTGTATGAGTGTGTGTGTGTGTGTGTGCGCCAGAGGGCAGGGAAAAGCATGTGAAGGTGTTATATAAGTATTATAGCCCATGTTACTGCTGGAAGAGGACCGAGACAGAGAAGACAAGATGAGGAAGAGAAATATCTGTCTAACACACACGTCTTCTTTGTCTCACCTCCTGCCACGTGTGCTGGTTCCCAGTTTAGACTTGGATTCGACCATCTCTCCATCTCTCCCACTAATGCCAACATTTAGTCTTAGTCCTTCACGTGTCAACAACAATGTTCTCGGCTAATTCCCCTGCTTGGTTTCTGCAGCACCGACAGCAGCATTTACTGTATTAGAGCCTTCTGTGTTTTAAAATTCTGGCTGAGAATGAAGATCATAAAAGAGCAAATTGACTCACTTTGATTGAGTTTGCTTTATGCCCCCCCCTCTCTCTCTCCCTCTCTTTTTCTCTGTCTCTTTCTCTCTCTCTCTCTCTTTCATCCCCTCCTCATTTTTTCATTATGCTGATAATGTTCCTGCCACAGAATGTAAAATATAAAGGATTTTACATTTGTGTTTAGTGGGTTTCCCTGTTATTAGGCCTGTACACACATTGCATGTTCTAGTCTGGGCGTGCTTTGATTTATTGCTTTATTTAATTTGGTGTAAATGTGCGGTGTTCACACATGAGGGACGCACTGCAGTTTTACCCCCTCGGATTTAAATAAGGACAGACTTAATAGGGCTTGAGGGTTAATAAAACAATATTTAATTGAAAAGCAATAAAATTGTGCTCTGTTCCTTTTTAGTGCTTCATTCTGAGCAAAATGTGGGTCTGCCTTCTTTGTCTGACAAACCTGAGCATATTGACTAAGTAATAAATGACATTAAAATGCAGAAGTCTGTCCACGTTTATATGTAATCGAGCTGATGTGTGTGTACGAGGCTGTTTCTGCTTTAGCTCAGGTTAGCCAAAGCTGCCCACATCTCCCCTTGCATCACCGTATGCTTGACAGCACCAGAATAAAAGAATAGAGATAAACTGGATAAACTCTCCTGTGGACCTTTTGTCTTCTCTGTTTTTCTTGCACGTTGCCTCTGTCCATCCTATCAGCACTGATCTAACCGCGAGCACGAGCAGAAAACAAAAGCACGAGAAAGTAAAAGCAAAGGTACGGAGGACCAAGAAATCTGCAAGTTACGCTTGTGCACCTCAAGCCGACCGGACTGTGATCAAGCTCCACCAGTTCCACAACATTGCAGAGCGGAAAAACAGTGTTGCGTAACCGCAGCGTTTAACGCTCCAAACGAGCAGGCGGCACTCCCACGACCACGTCTGACGCTTATGAGTGTCTCTTTGTTGATCGGCCTGCCGGTGTTGGCGCTGTACTCCGTAACGTGACAGACCTGCAGGCCTCCGTTTGTATCTGATGACATTTATTCACCTAAGCGAAGGCAGCGGACCGGCCCAAGCAGCGCTCCAACCGCCCACGAGAAACAACAGCTTTACACACAGATTGGCCGTGTTTGCCTTCACCAGAGCAGGCACAGACTATGTGTGCCAGTGTAAATAAAGATGTGTGTACATTATGTTTGGAATGTGTCTGGGAAGTGAGTGAATATGTGTGTTTTGTGTGCGCGCTTTCTACACCACAGGGGTCTCTGGTTCTTTGGGGAGGGTCAGTGCCACAAAAAAGAGCATTAAAAGCTCCTCTCCTTTCTGAAGGACCTTTGGCAAATGGTGTTTTTACTTTTCCAGGGCTTTTATAAGCCCGAGTAGACCTTGGGGTCCTTGGTTTATCTTGAATTGAAACTGGGTTTGCGATCAGGCGAGAAAAACGCGTAACGGCCCTCTGCAACGATCTGACAGAATCCAGAGGGCTGCTATAGGGCGCTATACTGTAGTGACAGACATCGCTCACTCGACAGACCGGCAGCTTCTGTGTCACGTCGGATATCTGGAAAAATGATTTCTTGGAACCTTGCTCTCAAGGACCCCTGCCTCCACCCTCAGATTGAGCATTACTCCTGTTCTCCCACTGAATTGGACACAGGAAATGGTTCTACTCATCAACATCCCGGCCTTCACGGACTGCAGCGATGACGAGAATCTTACCTGTAAGACAGAGAAATCACAAATTAGAGCGATGCGCTGAAGCTTTTATGGCGCCTGCGCTGTTGGAAGGGCTCAGACACGCAGCAGAACAACGGCACGATCAGGCGCAGCACTGTCATTTGCATCTGAATTACAGCATTTAGCGCTACATTATTCTTTTTAGCAACCAAAACAAACACAGAGCATTTGTTGGTCGTGTCCAACAAGCCTTTGGCAGATTTAATATGGCGCAACAAGAAATATGCCAGAGGGGAATAAACCAAAAGCCATCTGGTCAATTTGTGAGCCTGGATTTATTTTCGTAATGTGAGGATGGTTGAAAGAAAGCAAAGTTCCAACTGACAGGTGAGAGTCCAATGTTTCTACCCCAGATTTGTCCCCCCCCCTCCTTTCCTTCTTTACCAGACGGACTGGTCGCCTATTTGGTTTGGCAGCAGTGGCTAAACTCAATCTGTTTGAGGCCCTGACGATGTTTAACCCGTTCGGGGAGGCGAGATTGGGAAATCAATCAGTGGGTGAAAAGAGAAACAGGAGCTGTCCTGCCAGCTGCTACCTGAACACCTGCATCTGCGGCTTTGGGGAGGGAACCTCCTCCCCCAGGAGGCAGGCAAAGGTCAAAACCATTTATCCAACTATGAGAAAGCTGAGCAGAAAAGGGAAACAAACGCGGTCGCGTGAACGGTTGACCCCTCCATACGCCCATTTGGTCAACTCAGGAAATCGTGCCAGTGTCAGTCAGACGGAGAGCACACACACACACACACACACACACACACACACACACACACACACACACACAAATACACCATTATGACATTTGATTTCATGGCTGTGAGTTCAAATCAAAGAGGTGAAGAAAACACTTAAACACATGTCAATCACATGAAGGAGGCCTTGAAATTCCGACACTTCCATGGAATCAGCTGAATCTGTTCCTGTTTGTTCGACGGCCAACATGAAAGTGTTATCGCCACAGAAGAATCTTACATGTTTGTAAAGAAATTTCCCACTGCAGCTCTGAGTGTGCTGCTCAAGGAGAGGACAAAACCAAGAAGATCAAAGAGTCGCACCCTAGAGCAGTTTAAATGTTCTCTTTTTCAGTCTTGCTCTCTGTAGGGTTCTTTACTAGATTGTTCTGTAGGAAGGAGTGACAATGATCCTAGTGGTGCTAATTAATGCTCGCTAACGCTGAGCGACCCACTGTCAGGTCTGACTGTTTCTCTCCTGCTCTTCTTTAGCTCCTGAAGCCTCAGTTCAACTCCGTTCTTGGTCAGAACTTTCCGTATGTCAGAGGACTGACTCCCGTTTCCTTATCATTGGGGAAACGTCCTTCCATGCAGAGATGAAATAGTATCAAATGAAAAAATACCGACAGTAACAGCAAAAGAAGTCGATCGTGTCTCAGCTCTCTTCTAAATGAGACTCAGACGGTCTCAAATCAGGCTGAAATTCAGATATAATCAGATATTCAGGGGGAGACAGGTTGAATGTGTTGGTGTGGGACTTTTAACTCAACATTGATCATCATTTACTTTGACTGGACAAGGCTTTTTCGAGGTGTCCTGGATGACCAAAGCACATATATAAATCTGAATATAAAGGCTCAAAACTCTCTGTAAAAGCGACAGTACACGGTTCTCATCGGCAATAAAAATGTCCCCCCGGTGCAACTAAGAAGTGCGGTGAAAAGGTTACACATATTAACCTTACACGGATGAGCGCAGACGGAGTGCTCTAATGGGCTTGACGGGGTCATCTGGGCTGCTGAAATCTGCACACGGCGGTAATGGTTCGGCTGATAAGTGATCAACTATCAGGAACTCAGGAAAAGAAAGACGTACCAAATATTTTAAATTGACACTTATTCAATCATTTACAATTTATCTTGCCACACTTTGATGATAAAATATTACCTGATTTGATGTAGCTGCTGTGTATTAGCTAGCCACTTCAATTAGCCATATGACTTCCTTAGCCTGACAGTTCAAAGACGGTACTTTTTGTTGTACGGCCTCAATCATCATTCCACTCAGGAGATGCTAAATGATGCTACTGATTGATCAGAGGTGCAAAGGCTGACTGGCTTTGATGGACTCTAAGCAGATGGCACACAAACAGAACATGCAGCATGCAACAGAACCTAGATGGTAAGCCCTCTCTGACTGAAGCCCTGAGCCAGACCGCTGTTACACACACACACACACACACACACACACACACACACACACACACACACACACACACACACACACACACACACACACACACACACACACACACACACACACGTGTCCTGCTGTCTGTCTGTTCTCAACGCCTTTCCAAATAAAATCTGTCAGATTGTTATGATAAACCACAATCCTGCCCGCTGGTATGTGGCTTCACATACAGCGAGTGCTTTCCATGAAAGCGGTTTCCCACAACAAGCTAAAGAGGTACGAGCCTGATAACAAGGCAAGTGAGGCGAGACGAGTGGGAGGACCCTGCAGCATTACCCAAAGTTTTTACTGGAAGCCTGACGCGTCTGGATTTATCCTCTTCAGTGCTCACTTGTATGTACAGTATATCCTACATGCTCTTCCCCGAGGAGCAAAAAACGTATTTACTTCAGTTTTCCTTGATTTCTCCCCGTCTATAATGAATGAGCATTCCATTTAATCACATTGTTTCCCAGAGTCACTATTCAATTTGTAAGGAATGTTCCTGTCTGGCGTGATGCAGTTACTGACGCGGCCTCCCTCGTCGAGCAGTCACCCTGATAATGGGACCCTTCGAAACGTGCACGCGATGTGGTGTCAGCAGAAACACAAACACCCAGGCCGCAAATTAGCTCTCGCGGCTGCGGAGCTGCTGGTTGTTTGCTGCAAAACCTTTGTTGCACACATCCGGCGCTCCAAGCAAACACGCAAGGCTTTTGCTTCCTGGCTTTTTATCCTGACGCAAACAGCAAGAGTTCATCTGAATGGAAATTCAAACAAGCTTTCTAACATCGCCACACCAGACTTCTCAGTAAAGTGGCTGCAGCGGAGCTCTTCCGAAGCTACAAGTGGCTAGAGGCTAATAATGAGGGGGTAGATGCTGCATATTAATCTAATCTTTTATAGTGTGTAACATCATATAGACAGAACCTCTATGTCTACAGCATGGGTGTAAATGCAGGTCTAGAACGTGCACATCACCTATCAAAAAAATGTTTACCTTGGTTTAGCCTCCTGAATGTGCACAATGAGACTGTGGCGACGCCGAGGCCACCGTGATAAAGCGGGATTATGATCCTCCTACTGCCTTGGACACAGAAGGCCCACAGTCCTTCTCCCCTTTACTTTTCAAGACAGCCAATATGTGCCAGAGCTACATATCCTTCCCCCAGATAATGGAATTGCCTGGCTGTAATAATAATTTGAATTTCACGCCCCGGTGCCTCTGTGCAGAGGGATCACCAGAGCAGTGGCATAAATTAGCCTCTATGCACTGAGCTGATCGATGGCTGCCCCGTCCGCCACCTATTGATCTGGGATAACTCCTGGGGAAGCAAGTACACCCCGCATTCCTGCACACGACCGCTCGCACTTTTTAGCCGGCAAAATGGTAGATAGTGAAATCTACCGCTGATGGATGTTCTCAAACTTTTAAAGTTAACAGTATCATAAAACTCCATGAGTTTGAAATGTAGAGCAGATATAACTTCTAATGGTGATGTGACAGCGCGGCGAGAAAAGACAAATGTTACTGGTTAACGATGGCAGGCCGACGGTTTTAACACCGTGTTGTTCTTCACTTGGAGAATGTTGTTCAGCCACCTTGTAAAGATCAACTGACTCCTGACTCTTTAGCAGCCTGTGGCCTCGGGAGTTTCAGAAGCCAGGCGGCGCAGTGGCAGCGTGGCGTAAATGGCTTATTACTGTATGGAAGCTTCAGCACGTTACTACTGGACTCCAGCTCTCATCCAGCGGAAGACTTCACTCCACCAGAGTTGAGCTGCCACGGCAACTGTCCAATCTGACAACAGGTTTGTCAGGCTGAGAAATAGAGAGCGATGCTTTAGCATCGTGCCTGGCTCTGTTGTGCAACTCTAATAAAACCTGTCCTGTTGAGAGACTGGAATGTGGACGGATGACCTAAATGTCCCAGTTATGTCCCAATACGTTGCTCAACAATTACATGTGAACACAGCGAAATTTAAACGCAGTCTGCACGTGAGGACAGTCATCTGCCTCTGGATCACTCAAACACATAGTTCACAGCAATCAGGTCAAATGATGCAGTTTATAGGACATAAACAGCATCTTGTGCGGACTGATTATCAAAATCAGAAGCCAGGATTGCATTCAGGACTGGCTGTGATCTAATCAAAATGAGCTTCTCGCACTGGAGGGATATAGTCAAAATTCTTTTAGATTGTCTGGGAAATGCCTCCTTTCGTGATGACGTTTCTATTGCACTGAAACACAAACCTGCTGGAAAGACCAACATTAAGAGGAAAGGCCATCATTTACATAAAAACAATTATCTTCACTCCATTATCTTTGGGTTTCATGCCTTCAAGTCAACACATGTTTCCTCGAGATGAAATGCAGAAAGGAGATTCAGTAAACACAGAAGCACTAATTACCCACGTTTCCTTGATTAACCATCAAACTCTGGAAGCAGCGAGAACATGTCCACGCAAATAAAAAAAAGATTTGAAATAACAGAATATTAATCAAAAATAGAGACTCGGTCGTGTCTCTGACGTAAGAGCAGGACTGAAAAATGTCTCAGCTGAAAAATGAGGAGGCTGAATTCTAAGCTTGTCTCCCAATGAGAGGATGAAGAAGTGTTTGAGGAAGCAATAGGTGTAAAAATCAACAAAAAAAACCTCCCACGGATGACACCTCGGGGTAACGGCTTCAGGATCAGACTTGTCCTGGGGTAAAGCTGCAGAAGCTGCTGCAACAAGCCAGGGAGGCCTTTGTAGGTTTGTTTATACATACTTCTTGAAATTAATAACATTCAAGCCAAATTGTGTTAATCCAGTGAACATTCTTGGTAAAAGAACACTGACTGCTTTATAAAATACACAGATTATTGTGGAAACTGCGATGCTGCTGCCGTTGAGCACAGTCACTGACCCTGACAGATAGGAATCTGGACCACACCAGTAAGTAGCTTTTCCCAAGCTCGGGGAAACTTTATCATCTGCAACATCAACGATTTTCACCGTGAGAAGGATGCAGGTAGATGGAACGTGGTGAGGGATCACGATTAGCCTCCCACTCTTGCTCGGCAGTCATGCCTTTCTGGACATTCGGCACCAGCATTTTATTTGTTTTGCTGGCCGTAAATCCTAAAATGCATCACAGCATCTAAGTGTTTAGCTTAAATACAGACCTGTGGTGTACAGCAGACAGGCAGGAGAGAGCGGACATGGGTGGAAATATTCCATTTCAAACTCTTTTAATCCCACCACGAGTCTTTATGAGAGTATGTAGAATGGACATAGTTGGACACACTGCCACGTCCCTCTGAAGCTGCTGTTTGATCTCCGTTTCTGTGAACTTTACTCTCAGCTTAACAAAACCAAAAACCTTCATCTGTAGTCATCGTGAAAACACACCAGAAAGCCGTGCTTCCATCCATTGGGATGGCCTTAAAATGGCTGTTTTTTTGTCTTTACACTGATTCCAAATTTCCTTCATCATAAATGAGCTGAACTGATGCACGTTTGACCGCTCAGAGTGAAAATGTAGACAGAATATCAGACATATTATCATTTTCTCCTTTTCTGTCGGGTAGTAAAAGGGGGAATAAAAAACAGCTGTAGGGCATAAATTTGTTAAGAATTCCCTTTCAACTGCTCTGTCATACCGCTTAAAGTTCTCTCTGATTCAGACAGAAGCAGCATCACAGACTCCTCCGCACCACCGCAGACGACATAGTTAAAAACCCAGGAAAGCACACAAGATTCAAATGATGGAAGGATCATGCTGTTGTAGTGGAACCACTGCCATCACGGCCCCCTCAGAGGTGGATTTGTGTTAGAATACTAAAGAGGATGTGATGAATTTCAATTTGGTCATTGAGACAGATTGTTGGGGTGAAAAATGCATCTTTGAACAATCACCCCTTAAAAACACAGAAAAAAAGGACCCGCCGGTGGATCCACCTCTCCGGCTGTGTTTGAGTCCATTTAGGTTGATTTTTGCCTTCAAATCCAGGAATAATTAACCTGACCAGGAAAGCAGAAAAGCCAAAACTCATGAGCAGAAATCAGAAGGAGAAACTTTGCCACTGCTAAAACGGACAAAACGTGCCATCGTTTGCAGGATTCAGCCCACTGGCTTCCTGGGATCTGTGTGGTGATGCCATATGGCGTTTCCTAATGAGCAGGTTCTGGATGTCAGTATCAGTATTCTTCTCCAGGTCCCCCCTTCCTACAGTCAGGCGCCCCTTCTTCCCCCCCTCTGATCAGGAATTCACCGCATGCCGTTGCCCCACTTTGTAAAAGAAAGTCTCCTTGAATCATTGAGTGTGTGAGTTGCTGTTTCAGTCAATCCCTCGTGCACTGTGGAAGCTTATTAACCAAGCAGAGGTATTGCAAAAGGTTTTAAATAAAGGAAAAGTGATTGTTCAGACCCCTGTGCATTTTTTTTCTTTTTTTTTTTTCCTTCACCTGTCAGATGAATAACAAGCTAAGTCGTCCGGGCTTGTGGTTAGTGAGTACAAATGATGCTGTGACTTCTGATTTGAGGCTACGGCAGACAAGAGATGATCAAACTGTACATGAGGTTGGAATTCTGGATACGGGAATGGAGACTTATCGGCCAGATGTTGCAGTAGGAGATGATCAGGAAAAGAAAAAAGAAGTGGTGGAGGAACTACAGAGGATCCGGGATGCAAAGTGACCTCTGGGAGGTTTTGGCAACATTGGCGTACTGATGGGCAGCTTTTTCTCCTCAGATTTGAGAACGTTGCCATGATGTCTGTGATGTCCACAGTGTCCGGGTGAGTACACGCTGTTAGACAGACCATCCGGACTTTAATTATATTGTTAGATTATTAGAGCGAGCTCTCAGCAGCGCTAAACTCATTGCCTTGTCAGGAAGAAATGAGTTGCTTAAGTACTTTAAACTTCTAATAAGCAGCAATAGAACTGAATAAACACACTTTCCTGAATCATTTTGTGATGACATTAGTTTACACATTTTAAGGTCACACAGCTCATTATATTTTACAGTGCTGCCCAGCACTGGCTCTTCCAAAGGGGAATTTAATGTCGTTTAAAAAAAATAAAAAAAGGTCAGGAGACACATTTGGACCCCTCCACCACCCTCTCACAGCCCTCACTCTCATAAATAATCAAGTTGAATAAATTACCCTGTTCATTCTGACGTTTAACTACATAATTATGTGGCGTGTCACCGAGCCGAGACCTCCGTTGCTCGGCCACTCTCTTTTTTTGGCTCGCCAGCGGGCGGCTAATCCACCCATGACATTGGGCACTCCTCATCCGTCTTAATGAGCCCGGCCACACCGCCGGACTCCGCAATGAGATTACAGAGAGGCACACGTGCGCGCACGGTGAATTGCGTGGTGACTGTTGTGTACTGAGACCAACATGTTGCGTGTGAGTTAATGACACAACGTGACCGACCGTACGGACACTGAGAGGGGTTCCAGGAAGGCAACACCGCCTCATGAACCTCTACGATTCGGTTCCATTTCAGTTCAGCCACACTAAATATGCAAGAACCATGTTTTTTTTCCATTTTTCTGATCGAGAATTACGTTTAAAATACTGAGTGCAATAACTAATAAATACTGTCCTCAAAGTGACTCTGCTGCATGAATCCCACCTTCCAAATAGAGGCTAAAAATGTTGATTGTGAATCTGTAGCCCTGCCAATAACATGTCCTCATTTTGAGTGCTCGTGGAAGCAACTGCGGAAGACCGGAGCTCTAAGCCTCGATCTTCTCTTCCAGATGTTTATTTAATCGCTGCCCGTTCCGGTGCTTGCTCCAAAAGGCTCTGTAAATGGATGAAATACTCATTCCCGGGGGAGAAACTGCAGGGGTGACTCTCCACCTGTAGACCTTGCTGCGTTACAAACAAACCTGCTTGGAAAGGCGATGAATGAATGGAGGTATTGCAGAAACTTTTGATGTTGCTGACTATCAACCTGCCTATGTTGAACGTACGCCCAGTCTTCCTACACACTGTGGACACTACTGGGCAAATAACTGCCCCACACTTTCCTCCAAACCATAAAATTTCATGGTGCGAAGACAATGGCACCATGCCCGTTTTTGCCTCCTGCCATCATGTGATGGTGACGCTGACCACAGTTCATCCAGAGGCACAATTGTTGAGACGGGTTCTTTATTGAATTTCTGGGATTAATGCTGAGATGGGTTCTAGTTAAAATTGAAGCTTTAGTATAGGGGTTGGTTCTTAACACCCTCTAATTTACTTTCCCATCTGTTTCTCAGTCATTTTCCTCTGAAACAACGGAACCAACCACCCATTTTTCAATTATTGAACTGCATTATTAGGCTGCGAGGCATTGCTAGATGACCAGAGGTTCCGATCATCACAAATACAGACACATGCAGATGCCGGTGGCTCATGCATGTTCCACGTCCTTGGAGCAAATTGCTTTCATCTGGAGCAGGTTGACATTGTTCAGCACCAAACGTGAACAAATTAAATGAGGCAATTAAAGAGTGAATAAGCCAGCGTTGATAATTGTGACCCGATATGCCAGCAGCAATCATAATGAAGCTGCCATTCCGCTCTGTTGCCTTCGTAATGCCTCACGAGATAGTGCAAGTGCGCGTGTGTGTCTCCAAGTGTTGTCGGCGCGAACGTCCCTTAATTCTACAATTCCAAACAATCTCCAGAAACAATGCTGTTAACCTTTGGGGCGGAGTTTCAATTTGAGCCGGTCAGAATCATCGGCATGAGATACAAGCGAGCGTGAATGTGAGGGATGAAGAAAGGGCTTCAGAGACGAGCAACATCACCTCGATGGGAAATTTGAACTGCAGAAGAGGATAACAGTTACAAGCATACACACAAAGGGAGTGAAGAGGAAGGAGAAGGCGAAGGGCAGTCTGGCAGAAAATTGAGACGGTTGCCCATTTTCGACACTCCCTCATCCCTCTGGGTTTATGGCCCGTGAAGCCTCTTGTCATTGTGACTCGCCAGAGAGCCAAGTTAACAGGGCCTGTCCCTTCTCAAGCAGAAAAAAAAAGACATCCTTCTTTATCATTAACCCCTCCACAGACGTACTGGATCATTTCAGGAAAAAAGTCATAGGAAGCTTTTGGTTCTAAGCTTTGAAACCAGCATCTTTGGATCAGGGCAGATCACAGCCTCTGTCACTAAAACAGCGCCCAACCCACAAAAGTCCCAGTGTGATTTTTGTAAAGAGAGCATCTCCACAAGAACTATGTAATGTAATGTAATGAGCTCAACCAAATTAGCATATCCAGACTGAAGAGTCTATTCTGTTTTTGCTAAGATCCTAGATTATATAAGATTGTACTTTGGAAAATGCTGAAGACAAACTAAAAAAATAAATAAAAATCTATAGTCCAATCGAGCTTTCCACTAGCTTCATCATCTTTGCCCAACACAGCAGTAAACAAGCTGGCCTTCAAACTGTGCTTTTCTTTCCAGCCTGACCACTTTCACGCACTCTCAATCTCCTCTGCTGTCACAGAGTGGGAGCGTGGCGGTGGGCCAGCACTACCTGCCCGACTCCCCTGTTTATCTGTTTGTAATCGCTGCCTTTGCTCTACAGGGACAAATGGAATCCAATCAGTCTCTCTGGGGAATGACAGGGTCACAGGCCCGACTCCTCGACCGGTCATCTATTCATCAATGGTGTCAAACAGAGGGGTGGTCGGACACGATCCAGGGACAACAGATCGGGCTGTGGCATCGCTCTCAAGGATGGCGTGGAGCGGTAAATGAAGATGTGTGACTATACCGCCTATCAGGGCCTTCCAAAAGGTTTACAAAATATATGAGTTCAAGGAAAATCAGTCATTCTCCATTAAAAGGTGCATACGTGAGGCAGATGGGGGGCATGGGGGTGCTTTGGGGTCTAATCATTATCAAGAGGAACTCTGGAGATGAGAGTGGGTAAAAGCCCCACTGGATTCCCATTTCAATGTGACCTCTACTGACAACACCCGGGGTATCTGAGTGTGAAATGAGTGTGTGTGTGTGTGTGTGTGTGTGTGACTGTGTGTGTGTGTGTGTTGGGGGGGGGGGGGGGGGGGGGGGGGGTGAAGGTGGACGAAACAGTTCCTCTCTCCATGGGTTCTGCATGAACATGTCCTTGCTCCGTCATTCTTGAGTGCTGGAGGAAGGAAAATGTGATACAAACTGACTGGCTGCCTCTCACAAACAATAAAATAAAAAGGTGTTTTTTAGGGGGTCTTACATGAAATATTTTCAGCATAGCAGCTGGCTGCAAGTGCATGAAATCGCCGGTCGGAAAATGCTGTTGATGTTCAAGTAAAGTAAGTAAAAATGCTGTGCAGTTGTGAACAAATCCAACAATATATTCAAAAGTATGTATTTTTGGCTGTTTTTTTGACAGATAATGCTTCATTTCAGAATTACCTGTTTTTTTTGTTTGATTATTAATATCTAAACAGCAACTCACATTCAATTTATCCACCATGCGTGGCTTCTCAGCACAGTTTGAATTTTTAATAACCTATGTTCCGCATTTTTCTCATCTTTCCACCCGAATGCTCATATTTACCAGAGTGCATGATGGTACCCACACTGATGAGCGCATCTACAGAACTCGTGAGTGAGGTGGAGAGGTTGAGAAGTTTATCTCTGTAGCACCAGTGAGCCCTTAGGCAATGGCGGCGTTAAAGGCAGTTAGCATCAATAATTAGCTCGCCATACGCAGACGATCATCTCCCTTGGAGATTTAGGAGGTCATAAACCGAAGCCTCGCTGACAGACCTCGAACAAGCAAATAAATCATCCACGGGGCTGGATGTGATGACTTGAACGTGCACGCACTGACTCGCACGTGCATCACTGCAGGTGAACAGATGCGTCCGTTGGCATAATAGCAACGATTGTTTTATTTCAACACATAACTAGAGCGGGTTGAATGAGGAAATATCGAGAAGGGTTTGTGAAGTTGTTGCTCAGCTGCAGGCACCGGTGTCGAATACCAGCATTCATTAAATATTCATGGAAAATATACCTCAGGCAGCAAAATACAACTATAACTGTCACAATAATTACTTGATTATTAAGCTGATGTTTAGCTTGTCATGGTGGCGCACCATAAAGGTTTCAAATTATCTATGAACTAATTTCAGGAATATCTAATTCAAATCTGCACTACATGACATAAAAGCAATTAGCACCCCACCACGCTATGAAGTGTGATGAAATTAGAAATGATGGCATAAGTGATGTCTGCGTTTAGTTGGCTGTCAATGCTGGAAAGCTGGACCTTTACGATCATGTCCCCAATGTGGATGGCACCATTTGTGCCCTCAGAGGGGCCAATCAATAAAGAACTAGTGAAGAGGATTATTTTTATATTTCCAACCTGTTTAAGGGGGGTTAGTGTTAGGGTGAGAGGTCACCAAATAGTTTGAAGCTTGAATGAATGTATTTTGACTTAAAGAAGAAAATGAAACAAATAACAAGTAATGACGTGCTGATGTGACCCTTTTAGATACACAACATTGAAATATTGTTGATTGGAGGAATTCTAATAAAGTGTTCAATCAGTGCGTGTTGTGCAGTTCCATCCCTCCCAGTGTTCCTGGTACCCAAACGGAAGCTGTTGCAGAACCGTTATTTTCAAGCTCCTCCCACATTTTGACAGTGGAAAGATACATAAATAATGCTGAAACCTGGACTGGATTATATATATCCGTACCATGTTTATCTATCTCAGCATATATAATTCAGCAGCACAAAATTATTTACCCGAAACAAAATGCTGGATGAGGGAAATGTCTCCGAGTAAATCCATAAATCCCACTAAGCATCGGACTGCGAGCATTCCTTATTCCTTATGGCAAACATGGTCATGACTCCATGTTGAGGGAGTTGTATAGAAATAAGAGCCGGTCTCATATTACGCAGATAAGAGAAGAAGAACAAGATAACCCTGACTGACTGAGCCGGGACAAGCGGCGTGAGGTGTTATCACCCTTTGGAGGAGCAGGGAAGGGGAGGTGAGCAGAAGAGATAGAAGCAAAGAAAAGAATTGGAAAAAAACGAGGGGCCTGAGTGGACAAAGGACAGTAAAGGAGGGACGCAGGAACAAAACAGTGGTTCTGGAGAAACTAAAGTAGAGTCTTAAACAAATGGAAGTGAACCCAAACAGCTGGACAAGAGTTGGACATGTTCCCACCACAGTGACCAGGAACACGTTTGTCCATTAAAACGCCTTTTATGGATATTAAAATTGGAACTTCCAGGAACTGAACGGAAAGTTTGGCTGCTTAAACGGACAAACGGAGCAAAACCAAAGATCAGGCAATTAAATGTATAACACGGAGAGAAGGACACAGAGAAATGCTCGCCTCTCTGCATAGCCAGCGGAGTGGATGTGGAGCCTGGAGCACATGGACCTGAGCCACAGAGGAAATATCGGAGTACTGAAACTCAGAAGGCAAGGTCATGTGACTATGGCAACATTGTGCTAATGGTGGCAACAAAGGCAACTAGTTCCTCGACCTGCGTTGCCCTAAAGCTACTGATGGCATTTCTGCTTGGGTGCCATTTTAATGACTTGACTCTAATCTTGGAGTATTTCAGCAACTGTTCAGCTTTTCTTATCCATTTTCTGCAATTTGTCATTACAACGAACAATTGCGAGAACCATCACAGGGAACGTCGACACCAGAGGTCTGTTGCATCCGCAGCATCGCGGAACATCGATGTTTTGATCAAATTAGTGAGATTCTTTGTTTCTAAAAAGAAAAGAGTCCCAGTGCAAATGCTTTGATCAAGACAAGTGCAAATGGATGTCAACATTCCAAAGAGCCAAGGGGAGATGGACCTCTTTTATCTTCAAAGCAGTTCTGTCAGAAACAGTTCATTTGTGTCAAATTTGATTATTTAAACATACGTCCGCAGCATAATGGCAGCAGAGCTCGGGTCAGATTGTCACTCTGCGTCTCAAAGCCTATTTTCAAACATGGAGGCAGTGTTCACACAGAGAATCCAAATGAGGTCATTCTTGCTAATTCATTCATTATTCAAGCAGATCTTTTTCTTTGAATTAGAACTGAGGTTTGCATCTTCATTAATGGTCCAGGGGGCTTCAGGAGGTCCTGGAATGTTCTCTGCTTTTCCCAAAGAGGAGGAGGAGAACATCTCTTCCAAAAACGTGGACGTTCTTTCCAAATGGCTCGTTGTGGAAATGTGACGGACCCAGAGAGATGGCATGAATAGCAATGACGTGTTCAAAAGAGGAAACAAATCCTTACAAAAGGCACCTCTGAATTCTCCCAGGGGTTGTTTTCTCTGCATGTGTCCCCCCAATAAGTAAATAAAAGATGCCTTTGAGGGCCGAGGCTTCAAAGTTGCCAAAGCGAAGAGAGAGATTTGTTGCGTTTATCTTGCTCCGAGGCGTCTGGAGAAACTACGTCCAGCCTCACATATATTGTTTTTGGAGCCCCAAGGCGAGCGGACTAATGGTGTGGTATGATTGCAGGTCCAGGTCGCTGTTCTCTATCAATTCTTTCAAGTCTCTTCATTTATTCCTCTCTGATGATATCATCTACATTTTTCCCACATTGCAGAACACAACTTCAAATGTTTCCAGAGGTCACTGAAGGCAACGGTCCAACATGTTAACTAGTGTATGAAGACGTTTTCAGGTGTTTTCAAGATTATTTTGTTTTCACATTTAACAGCAGCACATTTGCATAATTCAATAAATGTGTGGATGGCAGTCATGGGGGTTAATCAATGTTAGCAGCTGTCACATCTTCTGAGGGAATTGACAACTTTGGTTTCTTCGACACGGCCATGCCATGGCAGCCTGATAATATGATTAACTTCCCTCAACGCATATTTGATTCTTTAAACAAAGGCATTGATCCCTCCGCGTCCACGCCATCGACAGCCTCCTTCCATCTGCTGAGGTTGTGCTTCTCTTTGTTCAGAATTTGCACAACTTGTCCAGAAAAAAACCCAACAAAAAACCAATCAGAGCATTCAATAAAGCAAAGTACCCCAGCAACGTAATAAATGTATATTTGCATTTCAATTTTATCATTTATGTAGCCCAAGTTTTGCTGTGCTAGCAACGGTTGCTAATTCAGCAGTCAAGCAATAGTAATGTTGTCTCTCTTTTTTTTTTTATCTATTTCTAATTATTTTGTTTGAAACATTGTGGTTACAATTGATTTTGAGTAAGAGGCAAATATTTTCTTATATATGGTGTTTCATTTCTTTATATCCTTTTCATTTTAAACATGGCAGCATCACATATCAGTTCCATATTTTCTAACAGAATTATGGAAATCCGCATCCACAGTGCATCTTTATATCATTACACTCTTTTAGGTTATGTAACCAGCTGCTGCCAAGCTGGAAAATGGGGGACAAATTCATTTTGGAACTAGTTTCTTTTGAGTTAATTCTTACAGTTTGAGGGAACCTTTTGTTGGCAGCTCTGTGTGGGACTTCAAATCATTTCGCTCTATATTCAGTTTGCAGGATTATTTTTCACAATTCATGCTATAACAGATATTCCCCTAATCTCAAATAAAGACCCACCTCTTCTTTTTTAGCTTTTTTTGATGAAACTTTAGGATCTCAAAGCTGTTTCATCAAAAAAGCAAAAAAAAGGTGTTGAGGTCTGCAGTTGGAAGGTTGCAGGATTACTCAGCAACCTTACGGAAAATGGTGCTGATGGAAGCAAAACGAAGCTTGTTACCAAATCAAGGATACTTTAAATATATATTAAAGCGTTGGCTGTAGGGAGTTTATGGTATGATTGGCAAGGTCGCCAGCGCTGGGGTGGTGGAGCCTTCAGTTAGTGCCAGAGAGCCAGTGTGAAGGCAAAAACTAAGTCACAGCCTTGAGGTGATAAATGAGGTGCAGGGCTGCGGCACTCTCACCAGCTAATGTCAGCCTTTAAATTTTCTTAATACCTCTAAAAACTGGCTGCAGAGGTGGTGTCCTGGTCTCTGCTGGGTTTGGAACAAAAGTGTTCTTCAGCATTTTGGAGCATCAACAGCAACGAATCTCAAAAACAAAGGTGAGAATGCACGATGAACTGTAGAGTTAGAATGATTTCATCTTTACTATCACACTTATTGCAGCTTTTTTGATAGAGAACGGAAGGAGGGGGTGGGGGCTTAGGAGTCAGATGATCGGTGGGTGGAATTGTGAAACACTGCCCACTTTTCTTTCTTATCCAGGATGAAGAAAATAAAAGAGTTACTCATTAGCAGGTCTCCTTAATGAGGGTCAGTAATGCACAATCATTATGAAGAGTTACTGCAGCAGAAAGGTTAGCCGTGCATGTCTGGGGAAAGGCGTGGCATTTGGCACGGAAAACCCAAAGCTGCGTGGATATGATTTAAATGGTGACTGCAGAGAACAGCAAAGGCTAAAATCACCAGCAACAAAAAGACAATCTTGTTTTAGTTTTACATCAGGTTCTGATCAGTGAAAGCAAAGATATCTGACAGGATATGAGCTTAATTCTGACTCCAGGATAGGAAAAAAAACAATCCATCTTGATCTTTTTGACTCTATAATATTGCTAGTGTGGAGCATGTCAGCAAGCGCATGTTCCGAGAGCTCAAAACAAATAAAAATGAATAGCTTTGCTGCCACTCGGGGGTCCAGAGCTCATAGGTGAATGAAACACAGGACCTAAGACTACCAAATGTGGACGTTAGAGCGGGAAAATGCTGAATTAAGCCTGATTTCCCACACAGTTGCTCCATTCTAAACAGCTTCAGCAGCGTGTGTTCTCTCTCGTGAGGTCTCGGTTGATACTTCCTTTTCCAGAGCGGGACTTTTCTTCCTCAGGAAGAAAACAGAGCTGGGTTTGGTTTTAGGTGTCTTCCTCATAGGAAAGGAGTGGTCGTTCTGAGTGGCGAGGGTGTGCAGGCCTTGTGAGGATTTAAAAAAATCGGGACATGAAATGAAAAAAAAAAGGTAAACAGGAAGAAGGTGCTGAGCCAATTTAAATGTGCAGATGGGCAGAGCAAAGACAACGGCGCGCATCAACTGATTGATTATCTTTCCTACGGAGGTGTGAGCGGCAGGGAACAAAGTGCTGTGTGAATTCACTTAACCTCTCTTGTTTTTGCAAACACGAATATTGATTCTGCTACAACTGGATATCAAATTCTCCACACATGATCACCCATTGCCAGGCGGCGATGAGATCTGAGAGATAAAGAAAGAACAAGGGCCTTTAGATCAACCTGGATCCGACTGGGCCCCAAAGTCACCACAGTCACACCAAATGAGTCAGCCCCACTGGAACATAGGGACTCACCATGTTTGGCACCTTTAGAACAGGCTGCATTACATATTAGCAGTTTTCACAGCGCTCGCAGAGGCTTCCAGCGTATTCTACCCCCGACTGATCATACGTGGATAAAGAGAGAGACGCTTGATGTTTTAGACATGCATTTCAGCTCAGGATAAAGAGATAATTGTGTGGGGTGGGCATTCAATTTGAATTGCTATGCTATTTTTGATGGAATCCTACCCGTCAATTGGAAATACTCTTCATGCACATGTCCCAAACACATACTAGACAAAATAAACATATTTTAGAAAGACAGAATAATGATCTCTGAGTACCTCATTCAACTGCTGGATGCCAAAATTGAACAACAAACGCAAGATCCCTCCATAAAAACTCAAGAAATACAGCCCATCTGTGGCAGAGCAAATTGTACAATTGTGTCAAGTCTGTCTTTTTTATCTGCTTATCTGCTCCATCACAATCTTTACATCCAGCAATCCACACAGCTTAACAATTTCTCACCGAGAATATAGCAGCCAGTTTTTTTTTTTTTTTAAGCATCTAAGTACATCTGCAAAAATAGAGAATGCTCCCCCTGCAGAGCAAAGCATTTAGTCAGCCAATCCATAAAGGAAAAACAATTCCTCTTTCCGTACAAATCATGAAAAATCACTTGGCCCAAGACAATGAAGCAAAAGCCAATATGAGCTTGGATGAATGAGAAGGCTGATGTGAAAAACAATAAGAAAAATGTCAGAGTGGGGCCCCTGCGTGTGTGTCAGAAGGCTCACGTGTGGGCCTGCTCGCCCCTGCCAAGAATCAGAGCACAGGGCTGGACAGGAAGACAGATTCCCAAACCTAAACCATCTAATTGCTGAACTCTCCACACAATCACAATCACAAGGAGACCGAAAGAACAACACACAAACACGGGAAGATAATATTCGCACAGTTTAGGCTAAATTCAGTGTAGTCGATCAGGAAAACAGTGTTGTGTACTAAAATGGTTCATTATGTATTCTGCAGCATCCTCTTTCAGCGTGGACAGCAAGACAGGAGCAATCCTGTTTGTGCCCATTGGTTCCTGACAACATAATTCAAAAGAAAATTGCTCAAGCTGAGGGCCATTTTCACAAGAAGATTTCAGAAAGAGTACGAATGCCCAAAACACAGGTGACCAGGACATCACAGAATCTGTGTTTGCAGTCGATGAACTGCAAAATAAGGCGAAAGATTATTTTTTTTCTAAATTCAAAGTGAATACGGCCGCCAGTAGATAAAGGCTTCTATGGAAAATCACCTGCGTGTCTGTCAAAATCATTCCCAGGAGAAATTGGCCTTTTCTTTACATCAAAACTGTTAAATATATAGTTTTAAATAAAGGAAGGAGGGGAAAAATAAAGTTGAAGCACGTTTAACCTCGTTTTATTTAGATTATTTAGAAAGATGCTACCAGACTAATAAAAGTACCGTCACCCACACATGCGCACAAACTCACCCTACAACTCTCCTGCTGTTTCCTCAGCTTAGCTCACTGAACATGAACACCAGAGATTCTCATTCATCAGTTTTACTCACCAGCTAAACAGATGGTTTGTGCAAACTCTCCGGTTTGCCCCCTGAGACAGATTATAAACCGCATCCAGTGAGTGTGAGAAGGGAGCGAGGGGGGAACATTCAATTTAATGAGAGAGATTTTATCCGGAATCGCATCAGCGCCGAGAAGACGGGCGATGGCAGGAAGTGATGCGCAGAGCAGTTAATTCTAATGTCGACACCTGGACAGGCTGCCTACAGGTGATTTAGGAGGGCTGCTCACGCTCGTTCACATTCAGCAGCTAACTGTTTTGGTTTTGGAGTGATCATGGTGTAGTGGTGGCGTTTGGCTGGAGGGCTGTGCATTCAGCGGGTTCAGTCTGGCAGAAGGCACGTCACATTTGTCCAGTTGTGTCCAGCTTTCACAATGAAATAAACCCGGCGATGTGACACGGATCAACGCAGCTTCATCAGCATTTGAGCAGTTTCACATTGCGAGCAGTTGTGGGTCGGACCTTCTACTGAGAGCAGTCGGACTGTCTTGTCTTGTCTGCGAGGTAAACAATGTTGTTTCCTACTTTGTAATTTGGTACCTTTAGCATAAGTTTACACACCAAGAGCTAATGCAGTGAAGGGGGATGGAATATGGGGCCACTCTGGTCAGGGGTTGCAGGAGCTACGTGCGGAGGAGTCAAGCCCTTATTGCTTCCATGGTAACTAATGTGGGCTAAGCCACGCTGACTGTTCGACAACGGATTATCTCGACAAAGAGGAACAGAAGGCTCATTTTTAAATGTTACGGAGAACATTTGACTGTTTTGTCGCATTTACTGACAGCGATAATGTTGGATTCTACTTGGGGAAAGTGTGCCACGCTCCTCTGTTGGCGTCACACATTGATGTCCTCGTAGTTTGGAGTTTTAGCGTTACATTTAGCACCACAACAGGAAAATATACGCCTGCTGGCGACAACTCAAAACCTAAATCGGAAAAGAAACCGTTCAAAGCGTGAAGCAGAGAACCAGATGAAGAGCAGGTGTGGCCTCGTGTTACACCTGTGAAGGTGAGACCTGAAGAACAGCCCACCAGGGAAAAGCACCAGGCCACTGTAACCAACTGAACATCACACCTAGATTTGTGTATCTTTATGGCCCCTGCCAGTTTTAGTTGCAGGTGAAGTTATCCATATGTCCATATGCTTCTCCATGTAACAGAATACCTCAAAAGTTTAACTTACCTACTGCTTCACTGTGAAGTAGTTATTTTATTTTGTTTATTTTGAGCAGCAAATGATTTTTACCTCTCCTAAAATCGCCTAACCTTTACCACATTCCCAAAACACGTGATAGTAAAGGTTAACGCTGTCCTTTTTGACTGAAAACAGTTTTCTTTTCACTCTCAGCATTAATATTCAAGATGAGCACAAAAGTGTGAATCAGACCAACTCGTGAAATTGGTACTTTGTTCCTTTCCATGCTGTGATGAATGGGCCCAGGTCATTTTCAGTTTACCAAGCAACCGGTAAAATGAGAATGGATCATTATTGATTCTCCCTCGCTGTTGGTAAAGCAGGAGGCCCTGGAACAGCATCAAATAATGACAATGTGACGCCGACATAGATATTGTAATTGAGTATTTATACATATGGATGTGCCCGAGAGGTGCCATCGACTCATGGCTGTCAGCGGCGAGAAACAGCATGATGTTGACACCCAGAGCCGTGTCAGCTTCAGCCTCCATATCTGGAGGATTTAGAGAGAAAAAAGCCCGTCTGTTCCACCAGAGAGGCAGATGGGAAAATGCCAGGCTGGGACTACAAATTTACACCTACAGAACCCCATTTTCTGCCAGGCTGGGATCCGTTAAAAGACTCAGACGCCTTCTCTGCATTGACATGAGCAGGAACCAGCAGGAATAAGGCTTCAGACGAAGGAGCACAGATCCATTCTGAGGGAAATATCCATGAATACTTTAGAATTTAGAGGATTTTTTTCTTTTTCAAATTCTCTTTGTGCTTCCATAACTGAATTGCTGTTTTTTTTTTTCACACTGAAGTCAATCTTGTGTTTCTGCATTTGTACAGGAAGTTCCCGTCTGGTCTGATGTGTTGAGTGTAAGTTGTCGACCCTCTTCTGGGAGGCTCTCAACACTCACTGCGATGCCACTGGGAGAAACTCCAACAATGGCTCAATGGCTGCAGATTAGCTGTCACAGCAGTAACAAATAAAGAAATCTGTTCTTTTTCAATGCTTTGACCTGACATTTACCACAGGAAAGGGCAGCACACCACTTTTATATGAACATATTTAATTGCTCACAACAACACAAGACTGTTTCCTCTCTTTAGATGCCACAACATCCCATTAATGTTGCCAATCATTGGCTGCTATTGTTGATCTCTGTAATCTAACAGACATGCTGCCTGTTGACATAGCAGTTTAAACTCATCTCTGACTTGAGCTGTGCTTCCAATTTTTACCTAAAACCAGACAGAACGGTGAGCAGTCGACCTGCGCCTCATCCTCTGTTGCCTTCAAGACATTACAGGAAATACAATTGTACCGCCGCCATTTAAATAAATCAAAGCAGACATTATGGAGCTGCAACGGTACAATTTTTATCCACCATCGACTGGGCCATTACTTTTCCCTTGTCGAGCATGACTTGGTTTCACGTGACTTGCTCCATGCATGTGTGTCGTACATGTAGCCTGGGGCCATCCTGCAGGAACTCCATCAGCTCCAGATAAGACAGACGGAACATTCTTCACTTCAGTAAACAACCAGGCATTAGCTAGGTACGGCAATGTTAAATGAAGTACTGACAAGAAGAGTCATAGCTGAGACCAATTTAGTCACCTTGATGAAGAAATGAAATATAAAACCGAGTGAAGTGCTCTGAGTACATGCTAAGGTTTCTAATGGTCCCTGAATGATGAGGGGATGAAGGCGAATGGAGCAGCAAATTTGCTACTGGCCACAGATTCCAGGATTCCAGGATTCAGTACATTAGCAAAAAGGAAAATTGAAGTGGGCATGAAAATGAGCACCACCAGCTGCAAGAAGTGTGAATAATTGTTGGCTTCTGAAAAAAAAGAGACTATAACAGCTACCTTCGGGTGGGAGCTGGGGTACACCCTGTACAACTATCCGGCTCATTGCAGGGCTAAACAAGCATTCACAACTAAGCTTAATTTTAGAACCATTCATTGGACTACATCTTGGATGGATGGCCCACGTGGACACAGGGGAGACCAGGTCAACCCCTACCATAGGGGGATTCGAACCCGGGACCTTTCTGCTGTGAGGCAACACTGCATCATAAATAATGATGTAAGACGAAACCTAAAACCTTGTTTTTGGCTTCACCACTTTATCCTTTCAGGGTCAGAGGGAGGGTACAGAAGGGTACACCCCTCAGTAGGTCATCACAGGGCCATATATGAGCATTTATGGGTTTGTTCCCCTGCTCAAGGGTACCTCAGCAGTGCTCTGAAGGTGTTCTGGCGTCTTCCACCAGGTTTTGTCTGTACTAGGGCTTGAACCAACCCTCCACCTCTCAGCCCCATCCTCAACTGACTGCACTACCACCGCCCCAGAGCCCTAACACAACATAGCTATGTCGTTGCTCCAGCTTCAGATGCTGATAATGTTGGGTTGGATCCACAATGATTCCACATTTATTTTTCACCTGAGTCTTACAATTTCACATGTGTGTTCTAATGAAGGAATGTTGAACTCTAGACCAGCCCAAAGCCTAAATGCAGGTTAAGGTGTATTGAATTGGAATGAAGGAAAAGTATATGCATAAGGATTGCTAGTCTGCTAACAATGGCATTAGCACTTACCAAACAGCTGCTTGGTTAAAAATGTTGCAGAGGTTGTGTAAACTCCAAGGCAGCTCCTGAGAATATTCATTATCTGACAAGTTGGGAGAAAGATTGCGCTGCTTTGTCTGCACTCTGGATCTATTAAAATCTGTATGCATGGCAGATTTCAATCCTCAAATAATATCTCATCTTCTTTAATTAAATATTTCCCTGTATTGACATAAACTCTGAAAGTGCTGCTTTGCAGTTCATTAAAAGTCAGCCAAGTCTACAATAAAACTGGTCAATATTGTAAAACAAACAGCATCAACGCCTGCTGCCTGCTGAAAAAGGAGATATTTTTTATTCCCATTTTTACAAATCTCTCACACTCCGACTGATGCAAAGATGATTGCGATTTTACCTTAAAATGGAAAGCTTGGAAGGTATGAACCCCCCCCCCCCCCCCCCAAGACAAGTTTTTTTGGCCATAACCAACTAACTTTCAATTCCAAAGTTTATGTTTATCAGTATTAATATAGTGTGAGCTCAGCGAGCAGCATTTGTGCTAACATGAGTAAAAATACTGCAGATGTGATTTTATTCCAGTGGGTATGTAAATCTGGCACCACTCAAAAAGAAAAGGTTCTGAATAACATGCAGACCGACAATACAGCGCTTTAGTGATGTCAGTGATTTAAGCAGGCGTCTACTTAAGCAGCAGAAGAAAAGCCGTGCCACTGTCGCCTTTACTGCCGTGTTTAATTTAAAATATGTCCCTTTATGACCATGCCACGATCCACATTTCATACAGACCAATTATATTAGCTGAAAAGGAAGTGGTTGTAACACTACAGTATTCAGGCCATTCAGCTGACAGTTTATCGGCCTATAGACTATTGAGTGTGTTGGATGTGTCAGGCAGAGTATATAAAACTAACCTCTCTAAGAAGTCAACTCTCAGCAGAAGAAAACTATCAAATGTTTCTATAAAAAGTACAGCTTCAAAGCAAAGGGAACCCCTGAGGGGGGAAAAATGGTGTTGGAATTAACACTTGAACTCCCACGATAAAGCTGGTGTAGACACGCACGGGGAGACAAGGACGCAAAGTGAGGGAAGACAGCGGGGCTGGCACTGAGGTCACGTTCTGGCAGACACAAAGCCATTCCTGTCCTACACATACTGTACTCCCAGGGATGCCCAAGTACAAGCACATGTGCGTGCACGTGTACACACAGTGAATTTACTGTGTGTTTAGGACCCTTTGTGGATGAAATTGCAGTGTCCCTCTCACATGGCACAAACAGCAGCTGGCAGTTCGTCAAGGTTCTGTTATCATGTAGTTTTCATGCTCATGTTTTTTGTCCTTTGTATAATTTTTACACAATTTATTTTTTCTTATATATTATATTATACTTCATCTATTGGTCTGATTATTCTTTTTTATGCTTGAGGGAAATGGATCATTCAGCAGCTGCATCAGCAGACAAAATGGCTGTTGAGAATTTAGGCGAGCAATAAAACCTGTTTCTCATATTCACATCTTAGTCTGGCCTCCATCCAGCATTGAATATGTGATGCACGATGAAAAACGACAAAGATTACAACACACATCCTTCAACCTGCCACTAGAGTCCCAGCGAATGCATTGTTTACACTGTTCTTAAGAGTCTAACTTCCATTATTAAAGTATATTTTATTCATTATTGTTTGTGCTGCTTTTATAGAGCAGTTTCTGAAAAAAGGTTTTAAGGCTAGAAAGAAACCTGAAGTGTTCAGAGCTGGCAGTGACTAAAACTTAAACACACACAAATACAACCACATTTTGTATCTTTGTGAATACTCTTGTAGATCACAATAAAAATGTGAGGACGTGACAAAGTGTCCTCACTTTACCAGTGAGATTTGTATTCTGGTCCTCGCTATGTAGCCTGGATAAGATCACACACACGCACACACAGTAAGGAAAGATTAATAACTTTTTTACTTTCCATGTTTTTTTCTTTCCCGTCTTTAAATTTGCTTAAATTCATGTGAGAACGAGACAGACGCAGCTGTCCCGTATATTTATTTGGAATGCACAACTTGAACATACCACTGGGCATTTCATCAAACTCAGAATTCCACTCCTGTCACTGTGCTGAATGAATTCTCTGTCCCTAATGTGATCTGCTAAGATCTATAATCTTCTCCACCCCTTTTCCATCTTTTGCCACACTGTCCTGACATCTCTGCAATTAAAGTCTATGGGTGTCCTCAGCCTGACCCTCTACTGCCACCCTCTATGGCTCATAAACCCCCACGCTTCTCACAAACCACCATCCGCTGAGCACCGCCATGGGTGAGACGCTGGACGCAGCCACTCCAACACAACCGAGTGACCAAACTCAATTACATGTCCCATTTATCTCTTCTGGGGCCCGCCTGGTGGCTGTGGCTCCAGTGTAAATCTCTGGTCCCGGTCAATAATCTATTCTCCAACTTGTCCAAGGGCTCTCCATTGTCATTAGACATCCGTTTGGCAGAGCGATGAATGGGGGGAGTGGGGAAAGGGACGGAGTGAAGTGGTGGGAGCTGGAAAACCAGAAGCCATCCATCTACCAAACGACTTGTGGTCACAGTTCATTATGGACCATAATGCACCACAGCATCACACATGAGCAGTGTTAAGCCCCCGCAGTGGGTCAGTCTAGACTAGAGGCCTCTGTTTAGCCTTGCATGTTCCTCCTTCTACTCTGAATCATGTTTCCATGATTGAAACTTGAAGTATAAAAATTACTGATATGAGTTCAACAATGTCAAAGACGAGCCGAGAACCATCCGGCCGATAGAGGCGTAATGTGACCGTCACTACCCCCCTAAAAAAACAAGAGTGCGGTAATAACTATCTGTATCAGATGTCAAACTAAAGATGTCAGATTGGCTGGATAATTATAGCTGATACAACAGCATGGGCTGTTGTTTTGCTTTCTCAAAAACTCTCAGCAAAAGCGCCATAATTAAACGATGAGAGGGCATATTCATCCAGTTGTCTGAGAGTCCACTGGTGATGGATGGGATAATGAGTTTCCTGAAGAGCAGCAGACTGGGATAATGAGTTTTATCCAGGAGGGGCTCACGGGGTGCTCGAGGAGGGCTGGTGCAACCTGAGCAAGGTGACAAACAACCCAAGACATTCAGTGAAGTGTGTCTGCAATTGAGAAAACGGCATCATAACGGTGGGCTGACGCAGCCTATTATTTTATCCACCTAGCTGTTGGGAACGAAACTGCCAGGCATGCTGGCATCGTAATCTGGAAAGGCAATCATCCCGGATGATGGGAAGGCTGTCCCCGGGTCTGATTCAGAGACAGATCGAATGAATGTTCCTTCAAATGTGTCCTTGCAGGAGTCAGTTTGCCATTCGGGTGTAACACAACATCATCCACGTAGGAGGACAGGTAGAAGGTTTATTGAGATGGAGTTCAAGTTTTCTTTTTAAATCATTATTAAGTGAGTGAAAAGAGTTTTGTGCTAAATTAGGCCATCTTCCACCTGTATTCTGATGATGTCTGCTGTTCTGCAGAAGTGCATCTGGCAGGAAACTTTTGGCTGCCACTCGGGCTCCGCTGCTGCCGGCAGCTGAGCCGAATAGGTTGAGACAGAGCTGAGAGCATCTTTACAGTGGCCATAAAGGCACAATGAAGAGATTTCTAACTGCGGGTTTATGTCAGCTGGCAGCTGCTGCTGGTTCCAGCGAGTGCAAGTTACGCACCAGCACAATAAACAAGGACATGAGCAACAGAGTGCGTACTTGTTCCACGCCGGTACGTGTGCACGCTAGTGTGCTTTAACACGCAGAGATGCTAATCTGCACTATATGATAGTAATACCATCTGTACGACATAATAAGGGGAACGCTCGTCTCACTCCGGCGGAACAAAACGGCGAAGATGAAGACAGAAGAACAGATGCAAATCAAGCGAAAACTGTGTTGATGAGGTAAACACGGAGGAGAAAATGCATCAGAAGTGATCTTTTTTTGCCTACATCTGATCAGCTTAGACAGAGAACATGAATTACCTGCGCTGCGTCAAAGTCAATGATCAGTAAAATCTGTTTTGGGGTTTTGTTTTTATGCTGATTGTGCTCAGCTTCTGTTGCCGGCGGGTAAAGGCCCTTCTTCTAATTCTCTGTGGCACGATTGCAGCTAACGCACACTTCTGAAGGTGCTCCTGAAAACGAAATGAACACACGCGCGCTTATTAAAACTCATTTATTTCAATTCGGCATTTCTCCGAGCTCTCTATCATTCAAACCGGATGATTTGCATATGTGTCAAAAGCTCTCAAAGGGTACCAGATGTAAGAGAAAAATGTGTTTACACGGCCTGCATGTGTGATTGATGAGCTCTGCATTAAAGGGACAGTTCACTAAAAACGATAATGAAGTCACTCATCTGGCCACAAACGCAGGCATTCACGCGCAACACTCACGGTCGCTGGACTGAATGAATCGGTTTATTAACTAAGGATGGGGCTTTTCCATAAACAGAGCTGTGAGACCTGGGGACATAGAAAACGATCAGAAAAGAAATGTAATGTGGGGTGAAGGGGGGCGGTAAAAATCAAAGTTTGACAGAAGTTTGTCAGAACCCGTCAGTAATCCTGTCTGTCTGACAGCGAGCCCAGTTTACTGTTGCCCAATTTAGGAGGTGAATGCTGGAGTTATGAGACTGTGCAATCAGCGTCTTTAAGTAAACCGTCAATAAGCTCAACTGTTTGTACAATTCTGTCCCGCCTGGTAAGAAAGAGATAAGCGAGGAAAAGGACAAACAGAAACCTGTTGCAAAGGATAACCCAATCATCATGCCGTAGATGTGGAATTGTTCAAAATCCCTCAGTATAGCTTTTCTTTTTTAGCAGCATGATTTAAAATGTGTTTAAAATATTGAATTTGGCTTCATATTTAAATACAAATTGCATTTTAAAGGAACAAAAAAAATAAAAATTGAAACGGCAGGTAAGTCAGCTGGTGTTTAAAGTTGTTGCTTTCAGCTGTTTTTCTTGGAGCCACTTTGCTCCACAGGTATGTCTTCACGACACCTACCTGTTCAGGTGAGGCCGGTTCAGTACTGCAGCACAGACCTTCCTCAACAACACGTGTGGATTCACTCATCCGTCCATCCAGGCTGCATTTAGTGTTTCAGCCAAAGTCAATTCTAGCATCTGACACTTTTTATTCAGAAACCTTCTCGGTTCCATAAACTGATGAGTGTCCAGGGTCCAAGCAGGGCGACAACCTTAGGCTGCAAGTTTTACTGGCCCCTGGACCATATTGTGACCGAGCAACACAACTCTCAGCTCAGCAACCTAATTTGAAATATTTTATACACCATGTCTCGTGAATTCTAGGAAACTCAAGCTGTATAAAAAAAAATGCTTCTAAAGGTACAAATACCTGCGGCTAGAGAAAAGTAATTCAATTAATTTAACAAGAGCCTCCTTGTGACAGGTTAATCCAGTATATTGTCATATTTCACGTCATAAACTTTGTATTTCAAGCTCAGCAAGTTATTGTGGTGTTCTATTTAAAGCCCTGTAACCTCTTATGGGAGTTGTGCCAAAGACTAAGAAACAAATTCTGTTCTAAAATCAAACTAGAGTGCACTTTTTCTTTTACTTGATTTCCTTAAAATCACTTCATGTAGCATATACACTACAAAACCATTCCTCTTTAATGCGAGTCATTCACATGCTCTGAGAGCTCAAAGGGCAAACTCCTTTTCAAGAGAGCAACAGCACGAAGGGCCTTGAGCATTTGGCAGGCGAAAAAAAAACCCCAAAAAGTTCAATGGACTTCATCATCTGGGCTTGAAAAACAGCACCTGCTATTGCCCTCAACATTCATAAGACATCACAGAGACAAAACGCTGGAGCAGCGTCTGACAGAGTGCCCCCAGGCCTCTGGGGGGGGGGGGGGGTATCTGTGAGCACAGACACAGAGCAGAGGACAGAGATGCTTTTTAGCTGAAAAATTCAAGTCACTTGACAAAGAGCGGCAGCGGCATTAAACGGAATCTTGTGCCCTTTAAAGATAGAGGTTGGAGAAGAAGCGTGACACGAGCCAAGATAGACTTTCATCAGCATGAAAGGAATGTTGCTGTCATAGAATTTGTCATAAAACTCTCTGAAACATGTGGATTTTCTTGTCTGACTTTGACTTTAATAATGAATCAAGAGGAGGATGGGGCTGAGCCTTTCACTGAAGGACCAAAATGTTTTGGCCTCACGTTTTTCTCGTCTTTGTAGTTAAACAGACTCTAGATCTGATGGGCAAAGAGAGTGTTGGTGGTAAAGTGCTTGAGTCTATGACCCCAAGGGCAGAAAGTTTGCGATAGATGGATGCCAAGAGGCCGTTCAGTCGGTCTGGGGTCAATTAAGTTTCATTCCCCTGATGATCCAGTGACATCTCATCAGCTACAACCTGAACCTTTGCAAACTATAGTTTTATATACTAATTAATACAATCAAATGACTCATTTTTAATCAGGTTTTCTGACTTAATCACACTTAGTTGCTTTTAGGGCCAAAGTGTTTAAGTTTAATCAACACATGTAGGATTCAGAGGTCTTTATTGACACTGTTTTAGACATTTATGCTCATAGATGATCAATAATTCTTTAAATTATAATACTGTAATGAGAATGAGACCATGAGTGTGATTTGTCTGGTACTTCGACCAAAACAAAAGAATGGGACTGAGCTCCTAACTGTGTATTTTATTTTTTATTAGTCATATACAGTAGATTTTGAATATTTAAGTTCCGGTCATCTCACTGATGCAAACTCCTGAGTTTGGCCCAGTTTCGGGGGGGGGGTCAGAATGACAGCCATGTTTTCTAATAGCTGTCAGCTTGTGCTGACAGAATCAGGCTGCACGTTCCCCTGACCACAGCCAAGACCCCCCCATCCTGATCAGCATTAATATTCAAAGGTCCAGCATAAGTGTAGCAGTCACACACACACACACACACACACACACACACCTGAATTAGTTGAGTCTTTGCAAAGATGGAAAATGTGGATAAAGATGGAGCAGCCACGTGTCGTTCAGTATGGAAGAACAGACCCTCTATTAAACTCAAATATTGATTTTATTTCATATTTCAGACAGTTTGATATTATAGACGAGACATTAGCTAAACTGTTTCTGCTCCTCGGCAGTGTTTGTTTGTTTGTTTATTTATCAGCTGAGTGGATTTCCCGATACGTACGAGTGAAGTTTGAAGCAACGTCCTTTTGTAGCCGATTCCTGACTGACACAGAAAGAGGATTCAGCGCTGCTCGTCTTCGTCGTCTTCTTTCCCTCTGTTTTTTAAACAACCATCCTACCTTCTCCCACAGCTCTCTCCATCCCTCCCACCCTGCATCGGTTCCATACTGGCCCGCACTGCTAACGGGAACTTTAATTCCGGGCTCCTCACTCGAATCAATAGCAAAATCATTCTTCCCTGCCAGTTAATAAATAAAACTATCCATCGACATGGAAGTCTGCACCTGCATCAGTGATTATTATATTTCTGTGCAGCAGAAAAGACTTTGCAGTCCAGGCGACAACCAAACTTCCCACTGCTGTTACGACTGAAGGCAACACATTCCTGAATATATTTGCATCTTCCTCTACTGTAAGTCTGTCCATCTGTCTGTGTGTTGCTCTCTTCGGGGATGGTAATGGGATCTGAGCAGAAGTCTGATTAAAAGGACACTTCCTCCTTGGAGACCTCCCAACACTTTCCTTTTTTTGTTTCCCCTGTCTCCCTCAGAGCTTAGGAAACCTTGGGCAGGGGAACAGAAGGGCCTGATAGCAGGCTCGCACAGTGCAAACTAATTAAATTAAGCCCTTTTAATAAAAGAGGAAGTGAACTTAATACTTTTATCCCAACTCTGTCATCAAAGGAAGAGCGGCAGAAAAAAGAGACATTGAAGGGGAAAACATACAACCTGGAGATATGAATTTCTTCCTGTTACGATACATCCACACGGCCCTTGAGCTACAATCAAATGTGCAGCGAGAAATGAAAGAAAGGCTGTCTTTAATGATGGCGTTGCAAACTTTGGGGCTTAACAATTCGGGGTCAGCTCTGTGGCTTCCTGCTTTCTACACGGCTGCTTTAAAACATCGGCGCACCGAGAAGCCTCTGATAAACTACACATGCTTTGCATTTATGCATTATTTGTTGCCTCTCGTTTGTTTCTCCTGACGCTTGGATGGTTGCCGACCTCTTCAGAACTCTTCACGATGGCAAAAGTTAACATAACATGTAACAAATAAATAATAAATGTAATATATATGATGGGGCAACAGTGACCTACAGGAGAGATAAAGGAATTTACAGTTGGAAGAATTTTGGGACTTCAACACATTAGAAGAGGAAAATTCCCCTTTAACCCCGAGCTATAAGAAGTAGAAGTATGCCCTTCAACGCTTCACAGGTTTCTTTCATATTGTGAATATTTTCAGGGTAGCAAATAGCTTTTGGAGTTAAGACTCACTCCATCACTTCCCATATCGGGAGAGGAGGAAATGAAAGGTACTGGAGTGGGGCAAAGGCCACAAAGAGTCAAATGGATTATCATAAATTTCCATGATCAACTCTGCTTTATATGCAGTAAGTTTGTAAATCTGCAGGAAGAAGTTTAAAAAAAACAAAAAACAAATCCAACACGCATGGATGAGTGGAAAAGAGAAACAAATCTTGAGGTCCTGGCGTTTGATTACCTGCAGACACCCGAGCTAAAAGATTGTTGTTCCTGCTGATGGCGCCTGCGCCGGGTCAGGAACTGGTTGACAACGGCCGTGAGGAAGAGCACGGCGTGCTGCTCGCTTTGGTTCAACAGGCCAGAGCCAGAGAACGAGGGAGCAGCATGAAGAAAGACGGAAAAGACAGCCTCTCCTCTCATCCTCATTATGTAAACGAGGTGCATGACTGTTCAGTGGGTCCCTCGAGAGTTAATTACCAGTGGCTTCTCAGCCTAATTGGCTGAAACTAAAGAATTTGCCATTTCTTATTCCCATGCTTACTCTTCCCCACCCCCTTCATCTTTTCTCTTATTTTGTTTTTTCTTTTGCTTTGTGACTCCCTGTTAAACACACACACACACACACACACACACACACACACACACACACACACACACACACACTACTTGCTTTCGAACCTGTTTTCTTGTTTTCCCCAATCTCCTACATCAGCATTGGCCTTACAGCTCAGCTCCATGCCAGCGATGCTTAATTTGAGCATCTGCTCCAGCTGGCAGCGGATGAGCAGATTTTTACATTGCTAATTCCATCTATTTGGCTAGACTAATCACTGTGGTTAAAGAGGAGAAACTGAGACTTCCCCGTCACAAAGAAAAGTCGGTGAGAGCTGGCATCTCATCTAGTTGGAAAATTGATGCAAATTACATTCAGAAGGAGAGGGATAACAAGTTTGAAGTATATGAAAGTGGGCAATACTGTGGGGAAACATTAATAAAACAGGGCAGGCGAAGACAGGGGAGCGAGGGATGAGGAAGTCTTTGATTTTCATCGGACAGCACAAAGTAACCAAAAGCTATTCTGGACACGTTGAGCACAAATAAACACAGAAATGGAGCCCGTTTCGCTCACTCACTTTACGCTGCATTTGCTTGAGGCGGCCGACGTAAATATGGTCATCCCGAAGCAACAAAACAAACAGACCGTGTGAAGCCTGTGACCTCCAACCCTGCTGAAATTACCTGCATCACCCAGATGAAACCTACCTCCATGATAGTTTTGCCTTTTGGCAAAATAAAGAGATGCCGGGTGTCACAAGTGTTAGCAAAAGGCCTGCACCTTCAGTGCAACAAAGCCCACGTTATCCTATCCTTTTATCCAGATGCTAGTAAGTCCAACAGAGCGTTCATTTGCACAGTATTTCCAAATTTCACACACTCTATTGATAAAACTCAGCAGCTAACTCTCACACCATCCCGGAGACCAAACAGCCTGACAAAACACAAACTTCAGCTAAAAACATTAGACAAACAAGGAAGATGTGACTGAAAATGGCAAAATAATCCCAATCAAACTCCTCCAACGGACAAAAAAACAAAGGATTTGAGAGCACTTTTGTGTTGTATAATATATATATATAACAGTTTTGGGGCCTGAGCAGCAGCACGGACAAAATACGATTAGTCGTGCTTTTGGTTCAAAGGCCCATACAGCATAAATACAAGTTGCACCTTCACAGCTGCTCTTTTAATGATAACTGCCAAATTTAATAAGTGCTGTGAGCAAATCCTGTAATGAGCAGATATTAAAGAAAAGAACAGGGGCACACCAACAATGAGGGATGTGGAAGAAAAAAAAGGGATGGAAAAAACAACAATAGAGGGAGACTAAATAGAAAATTAAAGACATTAAGCACATGAAAATGGCAGCCTTATTTCTTTAAACATGTCATTAATGTCTCTTGATGAGAGTGTCAAAACTCATCAAACTGTGCTGCTTCTAAAACAATTCCATTCAGGCCAGTCTTTCATTCCACAGCAGCCAAACGAGAGACGACTGCATTCAGCAGCCTGAAATTATTCATTAGGCTCCTTTGATGTCGACGCAGGTTCTGTTTTTAGTATGATTTCCTCCATGAGAAGAAGTGTCAAAAAAAAGAAAAGAGTGAAGAAAGCACTTTGGAAAATGTCAATGCTGACTGACATTACCAGAATGTTTTCTGAAGAACACTGAATTTTTCAGACAAATATGAAGATGCGTCACCAATCGTGACAGTTCAGCTTTAAGTAGTTTACATGTTTGTGATCAGCACAGCTTGGAAGAAGTCTCGTATGGGTGTGACAGGGAGAATTGGTCATTCTGGATCCATTTCCACGCATTAACCTGTATGAGCACCCATGGGATGTGCTGAGGCAGCAGCTGGAGATCACCCACGATGTTTTGACATCATTTACAGAAGATCTGAGAAAAAAGTGTTGAAGGAAGTGGTTTTGTCATAATATAGGGCCTTATTATTGTAGCCACGGCAACACCACCATGTTTATATAAGAAGTCATCCAGGAAAGTGCATTACTGAAGGACCACAACCCGAAATAATACACCAAAAGTCTCTGTAAATAAGTTTTCGCTGAACCGATTCTTCCAACTTTGTGACCAGAATCGTCGACTTTTCGGAGCAGATATTTCATAAAACTTTGCCAGCTCTAAGTGAACATTTTTTCACTTCCTCTCCTCCCACTTCCCAAAACTTTCCTCCCTTTCATTTCTCGCTTGTTCAGTGAAAGTGGGCTCACCTGGGTGGCGGCTTTCACAAACCAGATGTTTTCCTCCCACCGTTCCCACCTAGCAGCCATTACAGTGATTATCAGCACTGTCACTCAGAGCACCTTGGCGCCACCCCCACCCCCCAGCGCCCACTTCCCCAATCCTGCTGTCCCAACCTTATGTGGCCTGGAGGGCTGCGCTGGTGTGCAGATGCAGCATTCCCCAGAGATGGAGAGATACAGCGTTGGCTTTTCAACACCTCAACAGCAGCAAAGAGCAACAACGGAGTAGGACGGGTATAATTTACATGGATTTCACTGAGAAGAAGCTTAAAAATGCTTCATGGATGTCTATAAACTAGCAGCCTGTATAAAAAAATGATACCTATCAACCAGCTACCTCGCAACCCCAGTTAGGATGAATAAAATTAAATTAACTCACCTTCATGCATCAGAAATTTAATTGGCAAATTGCGATGATTGTGCAATAAAACAAAGACTACGTGTCAAGTAGGTTAAAGTCTCGACCCTGCTGTGCCACAGGCTAACCGCACTCATGCTAAATAAGATTTAAACAGTCTTCAAAGGGTTTTTTTATGATCTGTGCAGGACTTGTCTCAACAGTGGAGAAATTGGTTTTTTTTTTCTTCTCAGCGAGGTAGAGCTCCAAATGCAACGCACATCCCAACATTCTTTTACAAATTGGATTTATTTGAAGTCTACAAGAATACAAAGTTTCCTCTTTAATGTGGCCCAACACATGATTTACCTGTGTCAATGGACTGAGGACGCAGAACCAGTCATCACAATATCTACAATAATGGTCCATCCCCCCAAAAAGCTTTGATCTTCTTTTCTGATACCATTAGCGCAGAGACCCTCACACAGGGCTCACCGCGAGTTGTTAGATGTAGCTAACAAGGAAGGTTCAGGTAGTCCTCACGTAATTCTCCCTGCTCTTATCTGTATTGACTTCAAACGGAGAGGAATGAGTGGAAAACAATCTTGGCCCGACTTTGAGGAGGAGGCTGACGAATACTTAGTTGTGTTTGGGCTTTTCTGTGAGCCGGGCTAGTGAGCTCCTACATTACTGCTGCAGATCAAAGTTAATTCCCCTCTTAATTAGGCCTAAATTGGATGAGAGCAGGCAGGGACTTGCTTTTGTTTTCCTTTGTGCCCCAGAACATTACGAGGAGAGTATCTGGATGTATGCATGTGTGTATGTGCATACTTTTTGTATCTGTATCATTAAGCAGAGGTGTGTGTGTGTGTGTGTTGTTCTCTGTTTTATCCTGATGGCCAATCAGACTGCATGTGTCCTGGTGTAAGCACAGCAGCGCTGCGTAATGAGACTCCTTCTGCTGGTGTTTTCACTGCCATGTCCATGTGTTGTGATGTTAATGAACCCTCACTCCTCGCTACCAAAAACACCCCCTTTAATTGTCCTCTTTGATCCACCTCTAATGCTGCTAATTAGGAGCTCAGCTTTCAGAGTTAAACGGTACTGTCGCACCTCCATCGCTGCCCCTGAACGTGTGTGGAAAATTGGCATGGGGAAAAAAATCCTCAACCTTTGTCCTTTGGTGAACTTGTTCGATGGCCGCGTGTATTTCTGCATCACCTGAAGAGAAAGACACGCTCGCACGCAGAGTTCATCGCATTAGCAACACACGAGCAAACGGCCAAACACACACCGGCGGAACAACCCAACTGCAAAAGCAGAATGCCTAAAGGATCGTCCCCGAGCAGATGTTTGTTTGCACTGGTTGGCGCGCACAGATTAATTTACTGTATGAACACGTTCAATGCAAACAGAGGAATAATCAGGAGATCACAGCCAGCAGAGCATATTCTGTGTGCACCAATTGGTGAGCTCTGCTACCTCGTGTGAAGCTGTGCATAACTGAGAAATCAGCAAAAGATGGCTAGTCTCTGAAGTGGCTAAAAAATGAAAGCAAAAGAAAGAAGCCTTTAAACAAACGAAAGCATCATATTCACAGTAAATGTTCTCTTTCTTCAGAGCAAAGAGGACGGGCCGAGGTTTGAAAGATCCCCTGAAAGTTCTCCAGATCTGCCGGCTCGGGTTAGAAGTCAAGCCGTGGGTGAGGGTCAGAGTCTCTCATTTACATCAGGGTCAGCATCACACGCTGTAATTAACATGCATGTTCTTTTTACTAGCAAGAGGCCAGAGATCGTTGCGTGTCAGTTTAGGTCGCACAAGAGATAGAAACGCTGTTCTGAAGGAAAACTGTTGTTGGGTGAGCTCAAAACACACACACACACACACACACACACTACATACAGATATGCACAGCCTAAAGACGCCCTTTGAGGCCCGCGACCGCCTTGTTTTGACCAGCTGTCATCCCTTTTTTACACGTCAGTGCAGCAGTCGGCCACTAAAACCACTAACGTGTCTCCATCTCGCTGGCACGAGCCAGTGCTCTCAACACGTGGCTCGGTATACGTGGCACTTGCAATTTCACAAAATCATATAAGAAGCAGCCAAAGGAGGCAGATTACTCTTGGTTAGATGGTACTGAAGTCCGAAAGAAAACAAAAGATACCAGCCGGCATTTAGAGTGACAAAGGTACTCCGCTTTATTGGATTTAGTGAGTAATCAGGACGAAAAAAAGGAAACTGGCTTTGAGGTGCGCTTGACTTACTGTAAACAGCCAGTGGTCGCTTCTCATACCTTTCAAACTGAATTGTGATTAGCTAACGGCTCAAGATAAAGTAAGACATGCAATTAATAATGTTGTTAGCCTGCGGAGGAAATCCTGGTTGCACTCCATCAGCACATTGATCGTTCCTATAGATGCACCAAAGAAGACCCCCAAAGTCTCCTGGCAAAGAAAATAATAACTAATATATTGAATAAACTTGGATTACTTTGCAGCTTTTACTTGGTGTCCATATCTAAAAAGTGAATTCTTTATTATGCCTTCCAACAATATGTGACAAAGAAATCTACACATAAACTCCCAGGAGAGGTTTGAGAAACACTCCGGGGTCCCAAGGGAAAAGTAGGGGCGGAAAAAAATAGAGCACTGGAAGGGTTTGATGCGGCCTTTCCAGTTTTGAGGATGCTAATAACGTAGAGGGGAGAGGAGCAAAGCCGGCATCAGCCTGACACAGCACAGCCAGGGGATGCTCTGCCAATCGGAGCATGGCCTTTTACCGAGCGCTCTGTCAAAGATGCCAGCTTGATGGACGATTCCGGTCCAAGTGACATTTCTCTTGGGCGAGGGGACAAAAGTGTGAGACATCGCAGGTTGTTAAAAAGAAAGGGGCTAAAAAGCATAGAAAAGCATCCTTGGCCATGCAGTCGGAGTTACCGCTGAGTCGTTTTTATAGGTTTTACTCCTGCAGGAAGTATAACAAAATGTGCCACTCTGGTGGGAATGTTTGTACGGCACCAGGTTCACTGGGGTTGAGTGCCTCTCAAATCCAAAACCTTTTTAATCCACGTGGACCACTTTTACAGATCATTTCCTTTCAGATCAAAGGCCTTAAAGGCATTACAGTAATAGATGAATTTAAGTAAAGAAGGTAACGGAATCACTGAGAAAAAGAAGCTGGGACTCGAATTAAGGCTTCAGGCTCAACATTCAACCTGCTTTTGTATCCTGTGGCAACCAAGCTGAAATGACCTTATCTTCATGTGGGAATATTCAACATACAAGAGATCAGAGGTGAGGGGAGGGAAAGGGAAGGGAGGGCTTGTTTATTGGCTCGGAGCTCATTAGCATCACACCCATTAGTGTCCTGCCAGCTCTGCTGCCCCTTCCCGTCAGTCAGTCCTCGGAGACAGACTGGCTGTCAGTGCAGAGGCGGCCAACATGCCCCCAGAACAAACACACCCACTGCCAATTTTTGCTCAGTCTTTATTTATCCATTTGCCAGCTGTCTGGGCCTCAGGTATAAAAGACAGGTAAACAGATGGACGAGAGAATACTGCAGCAAGATGCTCTTTCCAGCAAATGAATTGCAAATGTCCATTGTTTAAAAAAAAAAAAAAAAAAAGGTGACTTGGAGGGGGCTTTACTTGAGGGTTGGCTGTGATGATCTGGCAGAATGACTGACCGGTTCATTAAGGAAAACCAGATTTCATATTCCCTCGTCTGAATCAATACTCCTCCCCCTGCACCTTCTGTGGTGCGAGCGGCTGTTGTCGAGCCATCAGAGGCCCTATTTTAATGAAACACTCCCATCTTGTAACAATCTGGGGTTTCTGATTGTTTCTAATCATAAACTAGGATTGTGAGCCTGGGCAGGAAAAAAAAGAGAATACTGAGATGTAGAGTCTGATTTCCATTAAACATTTAAGAAGGGCCCGTTTTGCATATTTTAACAGACACATGCACTTTCAGGAAACCAGCAGAGTCCCATTTCTCTGTATGCACAACAGCACCTGGCCCAAAATTCCCATTTTTCTGGCTGGTGCATAAATTGTAATAGTGAGTGGGTTAGTTCTTCCACTGGCATGAGGCAGGAACTCGAGCTAGCATGTTGGGCCCTGGGGGGCCCTCAATGTTTGAGTCTCCATTAAGTTGATTAGCTTTGGCAGCTGAACTTACTGGAGTTAGTGTTGAACTACAAACCTCCTTGTGGCTAGGCCTAATTAAACCATGACCTGAACCCTAATTTAAAGATAATTAGCTGTAGGGGTTAGCCGCCACCACCTGGTGCTGGGCCAAACATTGTGAAATATATGTTAATGAGAGTCAAGTTTTGGATTTTTTTTCCAGGACAGAGAGGAAGATGAAATTACACGTATTACAACATTTACAAGCTATTTTTGATCACCGGCAGTATTTAAGTTACTGGACTAAAAGCTACAACGGGGGCCTTGCTGAATCCATTTGGACTACATTCAGCGTGACCTTGTCTACTTGAGGAATCCAAAGAAACCAGTTTTCCTAGCTGCATTTTGTAATTCTCTTAAGTCCATGCCCTGTGATTCAGACCCAGCGTTTCACCATTAAGCCATACTGAGAGTTTGACACTTCTGGGGTGGCAGGTTCTGATTCTGGTATGTTTTATTCATCCTACTGCTCCCACAACTGACACACAAATGCCTGGGAGACTGTAGAAGATACCTGTTGTTTCTGTGTTTGCAGCTACCAGACGCTTGGCTGACAAATGCACAATGCACTCATCACCATGGAGAGGGTTGGAGATACTGCCAGCGTCGCGAGGATGAGGTTGCTGATTGACTGAAGACATGAGTCAGGTGGATGCTACTGCTGGGATTACATCCTTGGAGGAGTTTTGTACACTAACACATTCAGAAAATGACTGTGCGCTGACACAAGGGCTGTTAAATTAGAAAAGTGGCCGTTTTTTCTCGGTGGGGGTTTGATTAAGTTCTGATTTTCTTTTAGTTGAAACCTCACTCTGGTCTCCAAGGTGCTGTGAAAAACAGTTTTAATGTGAAACAGGGATGTTGATAACATCATGGGTGTACCCTTGAATCTGAAACTGAGAAAGTTGATGATGAAGGCCCCCCCGAGCCTCAAATTCTGGCAGCTGAGGCATCGTTCAGCCATCTGACAGCCTCAGCTGCATTCTGTGGTTTACAATTTTATTTAGCTGAGAATTAACTATCACATTGGGGTGTTTAGCTGGAACGTCTCCTGACGTTCAGAGAGACAGGAATAGAGATACCTGAAACCTCTCCAATCAGAACAAGGATGCTTTATTTGTAACCCAGTTATTGTTTAGCTGCAGAAGAAGAAACCATGACTGAAGGGGAAATGAGAATGAACATGTGTTAAAAGAAGCTGAAACGTTTTGGGGTTTGCTGAGTTTTGAAGAACTTCACAGAATATCTTTTTTTTTTTCCACTCCCGGAGGTGATGTTTGTATCTTGGTCTGCGGGCCCTCCCCATGCAGACAGCACTCATGAGGCTGCCGCTTTCCTCATCCCCAGGCATGTCACGTGAGGTTGGGAGCCAAGAACCACGATGGGAGCCTCATCCAGGACAAAGCACTCGGAGTGGGGAGACACTGTGCTCCTTGTTCCCCCTCACTTGGCTCCACATCAAGTGGGTGTTTGCTTACTCGGAGGACCGGGACCCCCCCGGAAGGAAAAGCTGCACAGAGCTTCCACTCACGTCACCTCAAAAGCACACATACAGCAGACTTACTGCAGTTAAATCCACCATAAGACACGTCCGTGTCGGGATCAATTGCCATCAGAAGAGCTGCAGCACTCTTTAAAGCTTTAAAAATCCCTGTGTCCAAATAATGGACCATTTCTGCGTCTGCTGTCCAAACCAACAATGGCAAAATGTTCCCAAATACACTTCCACCCTGGCTGCACGAGGTCACTGAGAGACGAACTTGGAAAGGAGTTTTATCCAGATTTAATGCAATAACAACTGCACAGTGGTGATCTCGCTGGGTACTCCAGCTTCCATCCACATTCCAAAGACACATGGTTAGAGGACAGATCATTTAGCTGCAACACCTTGCAGCTTCTTCAAAAATTTGAAGGCATTAGAAAAGGTCTATCCAACACTGAGCAACCTCCTACACGTCCTCTTTTTGTAAGAAATTTGAGATGAATTTGAACCCCTTCAGAGCTCCTCCCATACTGACAGTTAATACACATCAGTAGGCATTAATCATATTTTGCTGTACTATTATCAGATCACAATCCTTCATCCATGTTGAGAAACGGAAGATCCCTCCACTGTAGTCTCCAGAAACATGGTATCCAAATATTCCAGCAGTGAGAAATTTGAGTTTTTGTATTCAGACTGGTGTCTTCCTACACACAGGTGACACTTTTGGTGCGGTTCTTTTGCTCTTCTTGGTTGTGTTGCTTACTAATGTGGCTGATAAGACCTAGTTCTAATCCTCCACCTGATTCCTCTGTCTAATCCTTCAGTAAAAAACTGTATACTGACCAGGGTTGTAGGTTGGGCCACTCAAATGATGATTAAATAAATAAATAAAAACTCAAAACAACGTGTCTTTAAGAATAAAGAATAGAATCCACAGTGTATTTGGGGCGACCGTGTTGGTACAGCTTGGCCTCGGTGAAAACACCACAGGATGATGCAATGGAAAACTGAGAACAGGTGCACCGTTTAAGGAAAAGATTACTCACCGTAGCAACCCTGGCAAGGCATGATGGGCAACAGGGTAGAGAATACACACTCTTCCACTCTTCCATTTTGTCTGTCTCTCCTCAATCTGGAGCTAGAGGACAGCGTCCTTCCTGAGGATAGCTTTCGGGGGGACCAGACCCTGTCAAAACCAAGTCCATCAATCACTTGACACCAGCCATGTGGGGGTGAACGCAAGTGAGATGAGGGTTTGGTTAAGGTGAAGCATGGCCACCAGTCAACCCACCGTAACCCATCCTCCCCGTCTGCTGCTGCAGAGGTAGCCATCAGCTCATAAGAGACACTCGCAAATGATTTCTAAAGACTCTCAGACCTTTGAAAGGAAAAGGACAAGGAGAAAAGAGGGAAGGAGTGTGTGTATATGGGTGTGTGGGTGAGGGAGGGGAACTGAAGAGCCTCCGTCAGTGCCCCAGCTCCCCCTCTGGACCACCGCTGATTAATTGTCCGTCCGGCTCCTCTGATAGCAGCCATTTTCACCAAGACTCCCAGGACACTTTCCTGACCCGCCAAAAGAATGACATCGTTCATGCCGCTTACCAGGCATGTCCCCTGCCTTTTTCTTACTAAATTTAGGAAATTTTGCCCTTTACTCCTGTCTCACTCTGCACGACTGCTACCAAAAAGTCTTGCATCAGCATCAATTTCACCTTGCCATCAGGGGATAATGCTTCTCTGCAGGAGCGGGTTTCAGAACAAAGGGTGGCTGAAGGGGGGGTGCAGTAAGAAAAACATGCCGCACTTCTGCCTATGTGCCAGTGACGGGCTGAGATAAATCACCCCTGTCTCTGGTTAACGGTTGAGTGCAGCAGGGCTAAACGGCCGGGTTAACTTTGGACCCAGGTCACTTTCAGTCAGCTCAATTCATATTTAATACACACCCACGCCCCATCCCGTTCCAAATGCACACTATGGAAGCTGCAATTCCATCCGTCTCCTGTAGGAGCTACAATGCCACAGTATATGTGTACACGTTGATTGTTTCACATCACTCAAAGGTCAGCAGTGCATTCAAAGGTCACGCACAGGTCTAGTAGAAGGGAAAAAAAAGAGATAGCTTTACACTATCAACATTACTATCAAGTCCTGTCTGTTCATTCCATTCCAACCCTGTCAGGCTGCGGACGCGCCGCATCCATCCGGATGGCCGTGTCGGCTGCCCCCAAAAGCAACCAAGGTCAATTGCCTTTCCCGCTCCTCTCATCCCGTGCTTTATGTACCTTCACATCCGCCAAAAGTGAGCTGCACTATTTCTGCTCGGCTGCAAGGTGACTGCTGCTTCATATGAGCCATGACCACATAACACACAGCGGAGGGAGAGCGGAGCATTTCCATTAACGTTCGTCAGCCAGAAATGTGTAAAAACTCCTGAATAAAAGTGAAATATTGCTTCCGGACTTCACACTGAGTTGTAATCCCAAAGAAAACTCCCTCACCGAGAATATAAACAGATCCATTGTTTAAAGACAAATAACTTAAAGGGACATAAAAGGGCTAAAACAGTAGAGTTTAGCCACAAATCAATAATAACAACTCAATGATTCCTCCTCTCAAGGACTGAGATTCTTGGTTTTTGTGGCTTGGACTCTTTGTTTTGGAGTGAAATCAATATTCCACTTAAAGCTCCTGGAGCAGTTTGGGGACAACGGCTTTCACACAAACACAGTTAGCCCAGTGATCACGTACTACCAGATAGCGCTTCAATAAAAAGGTTACATTTTAAAGCCCTCCCTTCGATAACACTCATAAAGACCGGCCACAGGGAATACTAGCGAATTCAGATGCCAAAAGAGGAATAAAAGCGTGGCCAAAGTTCTGATGAAGATGCTGTGATATGATAATCACAGGGATTGGCTGACCATCTGTTTGCTTTTTAGTTTTTTATGCATTTTATGGTCTTCATTTCAGCATATTTGGACTTATTTTCTCCTCATGCATAATGTATGAGCTATATGAACTGATGAGTTTGTGTCGCTCAACCACATATCCAGCCTTTGTCCCCCCATCTTGTTCATCACTTAGTTAGTCTACGTCACCCTTAATTTCAGATGACTCGGTGTAATCAGGTAATTGTAGTAATCTGAGGGATATTGTTTAGCGCATTTCTTACAGTGCACGTACACATGTCCAACTTCCTGTAATTTTCACATTAGTGTTAGCTATCCTAATATGGTAGCTAGTTAGTCCTTGTTATTTTAAACATGCACAGATGTAAAAGAATGCAAAGAAAATTCAGATTAATGAGCATTAATGCTGTTTGAATGATCACTTCAATGATCTGATTATCCAAGGAATTCGATTAGGAGCGTATCTTTGTGGTCATACATATAAGGATTACACTGATTTCTAGTGTATTCTGTTTTATTTCTTCTCCGAGGTTTGTACACGAAGCTGGTATTGTTCTTTAGACAAAAATAATGTATTATTATAACTGCATCAGGATATTTGCTGTGGCCATATCCTGTGCTAGGATGAGACCTGTTTCCCACTCCAGTCTGAGTACCCTCCGTTCTCATCAGTTTTTTTTTCTTGTTCCCAGATGTCTCTTTACAGCTGCCATGACTGACTGCAAACTCATTTATTACAGGTCACAAACGCCAAGTGCTTCATTTAAAAGGACGCCACCCTCCCTCTCCTCCGGCACAAGTGAAAAATCGACCTGCAGGAATAGCACACAGGACACGCTGCTCTATTAGCACTAAATGGAGGCCAGCGGGGCCTAAAAGATGGGCACGGAATCCGAGCAGCAGGGGCACCGCCACAGAGGCAGAGGGGACACTTTTGCCACGTTTTTTCATTGTGTTGCTTCATTCAGCATGACTTTGGCAGAAGCAACGCAGCGACGCAGAGAAATTTACCCTCAGATTCAAGGACTCATGGGGGAAAAAAACTGCAACTCAACCAGTTGCATTAAACGGACACACACCAGTCCTCTTATTTATCCAGCCACGCAAATCACCAAATCCTTATTTTGTGTAAAGTGTGTGTTCTGCTGGCGATATCCGATATCACTCACAAGCCTGTCTGTAATTACATTGTAAATGCAGATTAGCTATGAATATTTTATTACGGGATTACTAAAAGAGGAAGGCGGCGGAGAGCGCGGAAGAGAAAGTGCAGAGAAATCAGCCCTTTAACACACACCCACATGCAGAACTGCATGAAAAGCGCGTTTGAAGGTGGAGCCAGCCTTTCATGCCTAACTTGTCAGCCTATTATCATCCTTTCATATGTGCTCCACCGTTATTAACTTTGAGCAGGAATAGAAAGGGAGAAAAAAGAAATAACAAAAATGTTAGAATAAAACACATCACTCAAATGTGTCAATACGCTTCAGAGGAACATGGCAGCCCAGCTCTTATCATCAGACGCTTCTTCTAAAGGACGACAGTAATGAGTGTCTTAACAAAGATTAGCCATAATTTCTATTGTCATTTTAATGTTCCCGCATTATGTGAAGGCTCACAAAGCCACAGAGGAAGGAAGGCCGGGGGTGTGTGTTGGGGGGTGGGGGGGATCAGGCAGACAGTGGAGCAGAGAGAGGGGGAGACTCTGGAGCTCAGATGGTCTGTCAGTCACTCTCTATTCCTCTTACCCTTCATCCACGCAAATAAACAGTGACAGACACAGTCACTAGACACACACACACACACACACGTTCGCATAAGCGTGTCGCTAAGACCCCCTGTCACCACATTCTGAAACCCTCAAAATGTGCCTGTCAAAAGGGTTCATGGCTGACAGCCGTCCACAGCCCTCCAGGAGGATCCAGAGGACAGGCGTGCTTATCACAGGGAAAAAAAAGAGGAACAACAAAGAGGATCAAAATTCGACAAAGTGACAGACGTGCACTCATACACAACTGTACGTTGTTAAAGGAACATGGGCTTTCCGGGGGCCTGGATCTTTCAGCCTCGCTCCATGTCTCTGGGCAAAAGCAGCATGAACAGGTGTCACATTCCACAGGAAAAGGAAGTGAAGGAGAAGTGGAGCATTGGGGACTCAAACGGTTCAATTCAAGAGTTCATCAAATCAACTGACAATGAGGCTGTTTGGTGCCTGAAGAACAAACCCTTCAGTTAAAAAGTTCAACCCACATGGCACCATTCCCCTTCTTTACCCTCATAATAGTTTTAATAGTTCCTGCAGCTTTTGGCCACTCTGTGGAGATGTTGCATCAATTGTGCTCACAAAGCCCCAATGTTATAGAAGCCCAGGACTCGTATAATTCGTCAGGCTGCGGTCTCTTCTTTGTGGCAATAAAAGCACATTTGTGAGGCTAATTAAAATGCAGCAGATTGATTTCGCAGCCACTGAAACGTTCCGTCCCTGATCTGTCTACCATATCTGGGGGATAATTGCCACAGACATCAAGGAGAACCTCTCCCGTTTTCTTGATGTGGAGTGTTTGTTGCAATACCTGGCTAATGAAAGTATTTGGCTGCTGTGTTTTTGGGGGGAGGGGAGGTTAAATGCTGCACCGCGGCCATCAGGATTCAGTGGGGGGCTGTACATTTCATGTCTAGGCCTTCAATGACATCCTACTTCCTGTAGTCCTACCTAAATAATACGCCCATGGTCCCATCAATATGCCACCCCAGCTCGAGAGTCCATACAGTTCATACATTACATCCCTTGTTGCCACTCGAGCAACACTTAGTTTCCGGAGTATTTGAAATCAAAAAGCTCCCCTTCACAATTCAGAGACGTTTTAGTTTACCTATGCTCCCACAACTCCAAAGAAAAAGGTGATTTTTAGAGATGAGTCAACACAGTTAATAAGTCCATCAACAGTACGTGGTGCGAAACAAGTTTGTCCAATAAACTGCTCATTGTCGCCGATTCCTGTAAGACAATAACAAACTATTGCACATAAAAGTAAACAGAGCACTTGTACACTTGAACATGTTGGCGCAGCTGCGACTGAAGTCAAATAAAAACAGAATACAAATAGAAATCAAATTCTTGGACTCACCAATTTTGAAAATTTGAAATTGGTAATTTGAAAATAAAATCCGTCTTGTTCTATGGAAATGGAGGCTAATGCTTGAAGTTTCTGTGTGGTCGGACTTCTGGCATAAGTTTAATGCCAAGAATGACCACTCAACAGTGGCTAAAGGAATATCAACAGCCAAATGTCTCTTATCCTCCAGCCATCAGGAGTTAAAAAATACAGCGAGAGGTGTTGGAAGCCAACAGATCTCTGGGTGCATTCCACATATTTTGCAATGTTGCACCTTTCAGTGCCGATCCAATCACAGGATGCGTAGATGTCACGTTCAGCGTTAGATCCGAGCTGGCTAAGTGGTGGCAGACTCGGGATCGCAACTGACTTTGTCCGTTCACTGGCAACACACAGGAGCCTCTTCTGTTGATTCAGAAGGCCTCAGGCAGATTTCATAGGACCTGACAACAGAAGCTAGCCGAAACATGATTGGATAAAAACCTCTACCATAATATACAACGCTGGAAGCGGTGCAACTAAGTGGATCTAATATGACTTGAAGAAAACAGACTGGTGAATAATTTTATTTACATGTTTACAAAAACAACAAATGAATTTCACTTTTCTATGTTTTGGCCGGCAGAGAAGGCCTCGCTGGCCCTGACGGCCCACCACTGTCCGGGTATCTATTTGCTCTGCCTTATCTTCCATTCTCTCCTGTACACAAAAGCTCTGCGATTGCGCAACTTCCCCAATGCAAAAAAGGGACCAGGGATGCGGAGAAACACAGAAGAAATGCTCAAACATTGCATCTTTAATAAGCCCTGTCAAATCTGCAGCGAACCCACTGCTTGTAAACAATGCGCCCAACCAACAGTCTGCATTTTAAATATGTCAAATAAACTGTGTGCAGGCATGTGGTTATTACACAGTCTGCAAACAGGACATTTAATACAAATTATGCACGGCAGAGCAACCCAAACATGTGCAGCGCATTCGCGTCTGCAAATGATAGATGAGGGTGGTGTTTGCAAAGGTCGCATGGGATGTGAACCAATAATTTCTGCTCGGGCCGGTTATGAGCCCGTCAACGAGCCCGAAGTGGAAAATAATGTCATGTCTTCAGGAGTGAACGCGCTTTGGAACAACACAGCATAAACATGCAAACGTCCGGGCGGTGGCGAGGAGAAGCAACATTAGAAGAGATTAGCAACCAAACTCATATCAGGACGGGAGGATCCTACATGCCCGTGCACGCAAATGTGCACACACACACACGCACACACACACACACACACACACACACACACACACACACACACACACACACACACACAGATATGCATCCCATTTTGGAATATTAAAGAAAATTTCTCGGAGTAAATTAGAGATATCATACAAAAATCATCAATCAATGTAGGGTGGTTAAAGACAAATGCGAAGAAAACGGCAGTATTAGATCCTCGTTCTAGTAGTAGAACTTGTCGTATTTTAAAACACAATCTTCAACCACTGATTTCAGCGCAGCGGTGATCTGCAGATCACACAAAAGGGCGAGACTGTAAAAAGAAAAAGACACCGCGAACGGACTAGTCGTCAACTCACGTCTGGTTTCCCCGGAGATTCTTCTCAATGCCGAACTGCATTACTTCAACAGACTCTCCCAATTAGTGGATCAATGACATTAAGTTGCTGTTTCGTCTCTCGTCCAGGCCCAGGGCGTCTGATAGCGCCGAGGATCAGATTCACTCTTTCCAGCAAATGAAAGTGGATCACCAGCTAATCAAAGGCAGCCGCTCCTGGAGGAAGAAGCCTGATGGCAGCGAGGGGTCAAAGGTGCTTCAACAGCAGGAGAGGATACGACCTGAACAGAGCTCAGGAAAGCAGATCTCGCAGCCTTCCTTAAATGAGCAGTGTGATAGAAGAAGCACCTGCCTCCCTCGTGCTGGGAATTTGAAATTAGAAAAGTTTTCATTACTATTATTATTTCCCTAATAATATTAGACCGTTGAATAAAACACAATTCTCTCTCTTGTTGATTATTAGGGAATCTTCACATGCTCACAGATGGTTGGTGATGCTGCAGAGCGGCGTGCAGGCCGCACACAGGTGACTTCCGGCACTCCGTCTGTGTTTATGCTCCTCGGCAGGAACTAAAAGATTCGGGTACTCTCCAAAAATAAGGTTGAGAATTTCCGGTTGCCAAACGCCATTTTGAAGTTGAGGGAAACAAGCATGCAGCGTAATCCATAATTCCTGTATTTTTAAGAGCGGATTTATACAGTGACTCATCAGATGCGCGTTTTTGTATCGAGTGTGCGCGCTTTTCTGTTTTCTTTTCTTTTTTTGCGTCATTCCTCGTAAGAAGCCCTTTAGATGTGCTCACACATATTAGCGTGATCTCTAAAACCTGTTTACGCCCACATTTGTTTATTCCGCCCGATTTTTTTTTTAAATTCTGTCTCACTTCCGAATAAATCTCAGAGGAATTGGAGCTCATCCCGGCTCTGTTGCCAGTCTGCGTGAAAGGCAGAAGGCAAGCTGCCTTAATGTGGTCCTCATTTTGTGGTGTGTTCTCAAGTGTTTCCTTTTTATTTTCTATTTTAGAATTTACTTGTCCAGTTATCATCATGGAACC